>NW_020956983.1:0-3252 GCF_003031625.1 Empidonax traillii
AAAAAAAAAAAAAAAAAAAAAAAAGAAAGATTATGGAAAGCGATTAAAAGCCCCCTCAAAAAACCAGAATATACCAGCAGAGCAGAGGGTCAGAGAAGAGGAATAACTAACCATTTCCCCCAGGCAGGTGTCCCTTATCAGGAGCATTCCAGCCTGCCCTGTTTGTCACAGGAACCGGCCCGAGCGGGAGCGCTCGGAGCCAGGGAATGATTCAGTGGGGATGGGGAAGGGCAGGTGGAGCAGGTAAGTCACCTCCAGACAGGAAGGTATAAAAGATCCTTGCATTGCACTACCGGGGCCACTCGTGCTCAGGGAGCTCCTGGAGGTCACTTGTCTTGCCAGGAAAACCTTCCCCCCCCTTTCCCCGGATCTGGGACACCGAGAGGACACTTATAAATACAAAAGCCCCTCTTGGAGAGAAGACTCTTCAGGGGTAGAAATCAAGAGGCCAGAACATGCTTTCCACCTTCTAACAGCACCCTGAACAGGTATTTATCGACTTTAATCTGCTCCACACCTCTTGACTTACTGGGTGTTCTTTTCTCTGAGTTAAAGATCCCCAGCAGGGGACCATTAGAACAGTGCTGGCCACTGTCCTGATGTAGCAGAACTCTTGTGATCTCTTTGTGGGGTAGAAAGAGGTTTTCTGGAACTTGTAAAAGAGTCCTGAAGTACTTAGTTTTTTTTACGTACTTGGTTTTGTTTAGTGAGTTAATTTATTTGCTGAGTTCATGTGTCTCTCAGGGACTGGTTTCGTTATTTACTGGTGTCCCTGAAGTTTCTGGAAAGCCCAGGTAAATATTTGGTAAAAGGAGATAAACAGCAGCAGGGTCTGGAGAGACCATGGGAAGTCTGAATTAAAAAAAAAATAAATCAGAAAATCAAAGAAAAACCCCAACCCCCAATCAATTCTGTTAAAAAGACACGAGCAGAGTGGGGGAGGCTTGACGTGTCCCGTGGGGCAGAGCATGAATTCCACCTGTCTCATGGCTCAGCGCTTCGTGTCTCCCCAGCTTAACTCCATTATCTGTGGAACTGCCTGATCCAGGTGCCACATCACACCCAGGTGTCGATAAAAATAACTGGTCCTCTAAATTTGTCACAACTAAGGCACCTCGACGGTGTCACAACCACCTTTAGCAAAGTTAGAAACGCAGGCAAAAGACTTGTCCCTTCGTTTTAGAAGCAGCTGTTGTGAGTAAACTTCCAAGTTTACTGCCAGGATGTTGCTTTGACACGTTAGAGAGCGGTTAAAAACCCTCAAGAGAACAGCTTTAATTTCATAACACGGGTTGTGAAATCACAGCTTGTGTAAGCACAGGCTCTCTCTTTCTGAGGTTGCCTCCTGCCACTGGTTTTACTGCTCACAACCTCTGACAAACACTCAGGAGCTGCAGAGAGTTGGGTGTAGAGGATGGAGACAGAAATTTAGTGGGAAAAAAAATCAAAACACCCCCCCAAAAAACAAATAAACACACCCAGGGGTTTTTCCCTCATCTCTGTGCCAGTTTAGGCTTGGATTTGTAATTCATCAGCATCTGCCAGATCGTGTTAAACATGCACAGAGATCTGGAGCCAGGAAAAAAAAAAAAAAAAGACATTAAAAAACCATTCCAGCTCGCTGCAAAGTGCACCAAATTTAACTTGAGGAGAAGCTTCACCAAATTTAACATTTAGATTAAGGGGAAGGAAAAGAAGGGAGGTTCTGAAGGGTGGTTTCAGCTCTGCCAACGCCAGCTGAGAGGGGAGAGGGGAGACTTCTCCACCCTGAAATAATGGAGATTTGTTTTAGTGCAATGTGAGGAACACTTGGTCCTTCTGATCCCTTAAATTATCCTTTGTATGTCTCTGGTCCACACTGGGCCCTGCTGGCCTGGCTGCAGAGCTGTAATTACAGCACCAACCTGTACATTTCTGGCTTGTCATCAGCAGATCTCCCAACAGGGAGAATCAAGCCCGGCTAGTTCGGTGACACATCCCCAAAAAATGTTCCCCGGGCGTCCCAGCACCGGGGCTGTCACCAGGAATTTCCTCCAGCCAAACACTTGCTTTGGGGTGAAACCTCTGAAGCAGCTGAAAAGCTGAGCGGGGGTGTTGGTGAAGCTGCAGGTCTGGTGTAAAACAACCTGGACTGAAGGTGAGAACGAGGTGGATGAAATAACTGGAGTCATTTGTAAAGCTGGAATTGGAGCATCAGCCACTCGGGGCTCCTTCCTGCACACCCAAGCAGAGAGCACAGGGCAGCAAGGGTTTGGTGCTGACCCTCCTGCAGGGCTGAGCAGGGGGAAGAGCTGTGTGTCCTCAGGGGAATCGGAGCAACAAGGAAGCAGCCGAGAATTCCCCCTGCTCTGCCCCCAAGGCCATTTCCTCCAGCCTTGCCCGCCCTGCTGTGTCACGGTGACAGGCCAGAGGTGCTGAGGAGGGGACAAACCGTGCCATAAAGCTACTCTCTCCCCTTCCACGGGCTCTCCCGTGACACGAGGGAGTTCAGATCCCACACCTCGGGTGGTGCCTCACTCACACCTGCAGCAGGACCGCAGATCCAGGCGCAGAGCTCTGCCTGAGCGCCCCAAAGGGGCTCATCCCGTCACCCCCCCCCCACGCCTGAACGGTGTTATCTGTCTCTTAGGCCTTGCTCTTGCTGCCACCATAATCCCTGAGGGCCTCCCAGACTAATAGATTGCCAGAGCGAGGCCCCTCATGGAGTCTTCTGCTCTCCTCCCTGCTCAGGTGTCGGGGAGCACCACCCGGGGTAGGTCTGTGTCCTGTGTGTTCTTGGTGCCCGGAGGGAGGAATTCCTGGGGGGAAGGACTGCTCCCATCTGCCATCCTGGTGGTGTCCTGGTGCAAAGGCTTTTGGCTCGTGGTGGATCTCGGTGGGTTCCTTGCTTCTGTGTGCAGGAGGTTTGACTTCCCCTTCGGGACGCAGCTGCCCGGTGTGCTTCTCCCCTCTGGCAGGGATCTCACTCCAGCCTCGGGAGTGCAGTGGAAGCCACCAACTTGCTCTCTTGGTCCTTTTGAGGGGTTAAACGCGGGGCTGGTGACGGGGCGGTGTCTCCACCTCGTTTAAAACGAAGGCTGTGGTTTTTCCTCTCTTCCAGAGGCTCCCAGGGCTCTGTTCCTCTCCCGGGGCTCCGTCATGTCGTGCTTCTCCCAGCTGTGGCACTCCAGCACTCCGGACTCTCCCACCAGCCCAACCCCTGCCTCTCCCGGTGAGATCCCCATCCCCATCAGCCCCATCGTGGTGACCTCC
>NW_020956983.1:4052-5704 GCF_003031625.1 Empidonax traillii
GGAGGCTGTCCCGCTGCGAGGTGTGCGACGACTGGAAGCGCATCCTCCTCCTCTCCGCCCTCATCATCATCCTCTTCTGCATCATCCTCTGGCCCGTCCAGTGCGCCCTCAAGACGGGCAACCTGCGCTGCTTCACCAGGACTGTGGCCATGAGCAGGCCCGAGTACCTGCCCCCCAAACCCACCGAGGCGGCGGCGGCGGTGACACAACCCCCTTTCCAGTAGCAGCTCCTGGGGCTCTGGTCGGCTCTGTCCCCTCAGGGGGACCTGCTGCCCTGCCAGCATTCCCGGGATTGCTGGCAGCCCCCTTTGCTGTCCCGCTGCCCTCGCTCCTGTGCCTGAGCACATCCCCACCTCCGGGGGGCTCCGCTGGAACGCTGCTCCGAGGAGCTGCCTCTGCATCCCTGCTGCCAAGCTCTCCATGGAAACCGGAGCTGGGAAAGCCACGGGGAGGGTTCCTGGACTATTTTCCTTCGCGCGTGCTGCCTTGGCTGGAGACCAGATGGCAGTGGGTGCAGCTCCTCGAGCTCCCGGAGGGAATAAAGGGCTATTTTTTTTTTTTTTTTTGGGGTGGGGAGGGGCAAACTGAAGGATCTACATGATTATCCCTACGAGGAGCTGGGATTGGGAGGGTAAAGACGCGGCAGAGCTGTATAAACAGGTGAAAAACACCCTCGTTCCGCACCTGGAGAGGTTTCAGGTGTGTTATGCAGCGTGAGAGGTGGAACTGCTGCCTCCTGCTGACAAAACACGGATCCATCCCTGCTGCCTTCCCTGTGTTACCACCCCGATGAGCTCTTCAAAGTAGCCATTCTACTCCCTTTTCTCCTAAGAAGATGCTTAAAAAAATCACTCATCCCCCGGGGTGAGCTCTGCGAGGCACAGACACAGCACCAGCCTGACCCTCGAGTTTCTGCATCAGCAAACTTCCCTCATCACCTCTCACTTTTGCCAAAAAGTTCCACCTCTCAACAGCTTTACCCTCCTAATCTTCAAATGTGTCAGTATTAAGACACGGGCCAGTGGCTGACACTCTACTTTTATTTAAAGCAGTGATCTGACAGTGATTAACAGAGTCTTCATGCTGAAGGCGGCTCACAATGAATATTTTCTATTCAGACATGGCTGTAAGACAGTATTGTATGCAGGTGCCATTATGTGTAAGTATTAAATTATGTTTTATACAATGAGAGGCGTCAGTTTGTAGCGATTGCTCCCCGTCATCCCTTTTTTCACTTGCAGCTGGGGAGGTGTTCCCTCAGCAGCCCAGCTGCATTCCCAGGTCGTGGTGGCTTGGCTGGGCTCTGCCACCAGGACAAATGTGCCACCCTGCAGATTTATCCTGCAAAATTCACTCCTGCCACCACCTGGGTGGGGTTGTCCCAGGTGGGACTTCCCTCTGTGTTCACCTGATGTGACCTGGAAGATGAGAAGCTGCAGAGCCTGCTCAGCTCTCACTTCTTCCCAGCTGGTGACAGACGCTTCCAGTCTCCCTTCCCAGAAAAAAAAAAAAAAAAAAAAAAAAGGAATCTCATTTGGAATAGAAAAGGCCCAAGCAACGGCAGAAATAGCTCCAGTGTGTTGCTACGTGGAATTTCTGTGCAAAGCTGCTGCCTGTGCTGTGCCTGCACCTCCCCTGGGGTTCAGCTGCAG
>NW_020956983.1:6478-42960 GCF_003031625.1 Empidonax traillii
GTCCTCACAACTGTTCCCACAACTGTCACAGCCTCCTCGTGGGGGTTGTCCCTTTACACCTCCCCAGCTCACTGTGGACTGGGAAATAAAGGCTGAAGGGTTTTGGTAACTCACAGCTGAACCTCTCCCTCCTTCTGGTCAAAGGGAGGGAAAACAGGGCCCTGAACAGCAGCATTGAGGATGTCCCACTGTTCACACCATCAGCCACTTTCCCAGAAAACAAACTACATAAAAGAACGGAAAAAAGAAAGAAAAAAAGAAAGAAAGAAAAAAATAAAAGCCTTGAGAATATTCAACATTTATTAAAAGTGCAATAAAAATAAACAGTTCTCCTGCCCCTGGGACGAGGGAGCAGAAAGACCAGCCAGGAATTACAGCCAAGGTGTGTCACTGTGCATTTGTTCAGACCTTTGGCTCAGCACTAACACCCCAACCATGAGGAGTCCTTCCCATTCCAGGGATGCAGGAGGACTGGGACATCAGCCCTGTGCCTGCTCTGGGGGTTCAGGCACTTTGTCCTCGGACCCAAAACCGCTCTGGGGGTTCAGGCACTGGCTTTCAGACCCAAGGCTCCCCCCAGAACACATTTCCAGGCTGATGGATCCTGCAGGAAGGGGTTCTTTGGCAGGACTTAGGGCTGGGACTGCAGGAAACACCAAGGCTTAAGAGAGCTGGAACGCTCCACTGGGTGACACGCTCGTCTCCTGGCACTGGCCAGGTCACAAACACAACCTACAACACCCCTATCAGCAGATACAACACTTGCCTTGCCACAGAGGTGCAGGGGGGGTGGAAAAAAGGGGTCGTGCAGCAAAGGAATGGCAGAGCTGCATCAAGCTTAGAGGGGCCCAGCTCCAGAAATTCAGCTCAGATCATCAGGCTGCTCTCAGGAGGGGTGGCTAAAAGCTCAGTGCACAGAGCTGTGTCCCTGCTCCTCAGCACCCAGGGGTGGCACCTCAAGCTCAGCCCCACGAGGATGGAGGTGCTCCTCTGGTGCCTCCAAATTCTGCTGGAGAGTTAAAGAGTTTGCAGGCTGCAGGCTCTCACACGGGGAGCGGGGATCGTTCCAACGTGGCTTTTTGCATAAAAATCTAGAACTGCTACAGCCAAAAAGGAGGTGTGAGGAGAGCTATCAGCTGGGTCCAGGCAGTGCCCTCCACTTCTCACCCTCACAGAGGCAGAGTTACTGCAGGATTTAGGCTTGAGAACGTTTTGTAGCTTAGAAATGGTTGACCCGATGAAAACGTGACAGGTTCTGCTAAAGCCCCGAGTGGGCAACAACCCTGGGAAAGCTTCAAGCAAAGAGTTGTCTCTGCTCCTTTGTGTGTAAAAAATAAGAATTTTAAATTAAAAAAGTAAAAAAAAAACCAACAAAACCAAAAAAACCAACCCTGAAGCTGAGCCTTGATGCCCTAATGAATGTCCAGAGGCACTTTCACATAAATATCAACCTACTGATGCAGGGGGAGAGTGGGAGGAGATGCTTCTCATGAATAAGTTAGGATAAGGCATGTTCTTGGGGGCAGGTTCTCAGGCAGCTTCTCCCCTCCTCTCCAAATCCAAGGTGCTTGGGGAAGGCAAGACAGGCCAAAAAAAAAAAAAAAAAATTGTCCTCAGTCGCAGAGCTTGGGAAGGGTGGACGTAAACACTGGAAATCCTGTGTTCCAAAAGCAGAAGGAAGAAGGGTGGCAGGTTTGTAACTGGGAGAAAATAAGATTACAGAGCCAGTGTGTGAAGTGTCTCCCACTTGCTTTTACACACACAGCTCAGCCTTGTCCCCAGAGTCCCACAGCTCCCTGATATAACAGCCTGAAAAGCTGCTATTAATTGATAATATTGAATGCTGAGAACACTGTGATTCCCCCCCTCGCTGGGAACATTACAAACGTGTTTCTCTGTCGAGATCTCACTCTCCCCCACCCCCACTTTTCTCCCACAGCCACATTTTTAGGCTCCATCCAATTCCACCACCCATTTGCAGGCAGAGCCTCTGAGAGACGTGGCCAGGCCGAGCTGCAGAGGAGCTGGTCCAAAAAAAAAAAACAAAAAACCCAGCCTGGTGGTGACACTCTGGGTGACCCCCAGGGGAACATTCCTACCTGTGGAGCCTCCACGAAGCTCCTCTATCGCCCTGAATTACTCATCCCTGAAACCTTCGGGCTTTTGATGGTGAGGTTCTCGTAGAGGACGGAAGCTGACTCCTCATCCACCCTGCCAGGAAACAAAGCCCTGTCATCAACAGCCTCACGGCTCTGGATCTTTGCCCAGAGGCTGGTGGCCAGTGGGAAGTGGGGAATGGCCCAGCCAAGCTCCCTTTTTGCCCTGCCCAGCCTTGTATATGGGGTGACAGCGTGTTCCCATTGTTCTCATTCCCTGTTTTCTCCCCCTCTGGCTCGGCCACCCCTTCTTGGTTCAAATGCTTGGGAATGTAAATGACACGTGTCCCCACCCACTCACCTTCAATCACAGTCCCCTCTCCAGCACTCACAGGTGTCCCATTACTTGGGGCAAGGGCAAAAACATAATTTAGGGTAATTTATCTCTGCCTATGCAAGGAATTCATGCTCCTTAGCCCATGCTCCTTCTCCAGATGGACTCAAATCCACCTCCCTCTGCTCTTGTCTCATCTTCCTTCAGACTAAAGTGGCAATGGCACAGTTTCCCTCTCCAGCTGATTCTCCAGAGCCAGGGATAACAGGACACTACTCTCTTAAGGAGTATTTATATATCTATAGATATCCTTATATATATAAAGACATATATATATATTTATACCCCTGCTGCTGACAGTGGGCTGGGACCACCCATTTATTTGGGCCATTCCCACACGATACCCAGCAACTGGTCAGGATTCAGGTGTGGGTAAAGACACTCTGGAAAAGGACAAACATGGGGAGAGTCCCTCAGCTTACACAGAGGGGGTCCGTGGGGAGGGGGGCTGCCCTTTGGCTCTGCCCTTTTCCATGGGAGGGTAGCCAATGTTCAGGTAGTCCCGTTCTTTCCTTTTATTCCTCTGGAAGACAAAGCAAAGACAACAAAACCCCCACTTAAGGCGGGTAGAGAGGAAAAAAAAAAAAAAAAGCTTTCCAAGTTGGGGACGAATCACAGGTCGGACTCGATCTCGGAGGTCTTTCCCAACCTCAGCAGCTTTGAATTTGAGTTCCAGGGAGAAGGTGGGATGGTGTTCCCTTCCAGCCAAGCCCAAGGGGGACATTCCCTCACCTGTTCTTCTTCCAACCTCTTCTGCTCAGCCTCGATGAACTGCTGCACTGCCATGTAAACAAACTTGTACTGAGCCTCCGTCTGCACCATCCCCGAGCGCTGCCGCCGCACCATCTGGATCGTCTTGGGGATGTCGATGTCACAGTCCAGACCTGCTCCAGAGCCAGCAGAGTGATGGTTATGGAATGAAAATTAATTCCAAGAGTGGCTTCCCCTAAGACAGTCTGAAAGCTCTCGCTCTCTGGCTGCTCAGGAAGGAAGGGCTGGGGAAAGGCTGAGGAAGGGATGAGAAAGGGATGAGGAAAGGCTGAAGAAAAGCTGAGGAAAGGATGAGGAAAGGCTGAGGAAGGGCTCAGGAAGGGCTGGGGAAAGGATGAGGAAGGGATGAGAAAGGGATGAGGAAAGGCTGAGGAAAAGCCGAGGAAAGGATGAGGAAAGGCTGAGGAAGGGCTGGGGAAAGGATGAGGAAGGGATGAGGATAGTCTGGGGAAGGGGTGACTTGCTTGGAGCAAAGGGAGAGGAGGGGAACTAGGTGTGTTCTGCAGCAACTTCCCACAAATCCAAACTTCCCACCCTCGAAAGGTTTGTAAAATCGATTCAAAGAAGCTCCAGCTGCATCAGGGGCTCCTGGAACAGACCTAGAAACACCCTGGGGAGCTCCAGAACTACACTAGAATTTCAGGTAGAGGGTGACAGCCCCTCTACAGGGAAAAATTTAGGGGGGTTAGTTTGAAATCCTGGCCCCACTGATGCCAACGTGAGCCTCCCCTGGGCTGTGTTGCTGACATCATCTCCCTTCCTAGGGGGAGTGCCCATGGCCAGGCAGACATACCTTGCCTATGGATGATATCCACCAGGATGTCGATCACTATGATGGTGCCTGTGCGTCCTATTCCAGCACTGGGAAGAGAAAACAAGGAGTGATTGCAGGGGAAAACATTCCCAGAGTTAGTCAAGGCCAGTTCCATGTTCACCCCACCCTTGGCATGGCTGGGGGTGAGAGAAGCCAAGGCAAGGGATGATTCCTTGGAGATCAGAGTCTGTGATTATTGATAGATAAATATATATATTTATATAGAAATATATATTTAATATCTATTTTATATATTATATTCATATAGAATAGATAGTTTATATATTTTTATATATCATATATTTTTATATAATATACATGTCTATATTCTATTTTATATATTTTATATACATTTTACAGATGTCTATTTTTAAAATATATATTTATATATAATATACTTTAAAATTTCACACATTATATATTCAATACATAATATATTTTTATATATTATATATTTTAACATTTTACACATTACTTATTCAATATATAATATATTATTATATATTTTATACATATTATATAAAATATGTTTATAAATATATATTTAAAGATATATAAAATATATATTATATAATACATTAAACAAATATATTTAATATATAATCTATAATATATATTTGATATATATTGTATAAAAATATGTCTATAAATATATTTAAATAAATATCTATAATATATATTATATATTAGGTAATATATTAAACACATATTTATCTTTAATATATAATATATTTTATATATTGTATATAAAATATGTTTATAAATAAAATAGGATTATAAATATATTTAAATAAATATATAAAATATATAAAACATATATTATGTAACATGTTAAACACATATTTATATATTTTATATATAATCTATAATATATTGTATATAAAATGTCTATAAATATATTTAAATAAATATCTATAAAATATATATAAAATATATATTATGTACTACATTAAACACATATTTATACATTATATATAAAAAATTAAATAAATATTAAATATTTTGTACTGTATATTTTTTTTAAAATGTGTTTTTTTTACATTCTATCTCCCAGTTGCCCTCCAGCATCTCCCACGCTGACCCACGTGCACCCCCATTCCCACCCCTGCCCCCGTCTCGGTACCTGCAGTGCACCACGATGGGCCCCGTGCCCGGAATGCTCCGCTGGGCCCGGTTCACCTGGTCCAGGAAGCTGAGAACCCCTCCCGGCTCGTTGGGCACGCCGTGGTCGGGCCAGCTGAAGTACTGGTAGTGCCTCACCAGCCTGGGCCGCTCGTCCTGCCGGGGGGGTGACACCGCCACAACCTCCTGAGGGGATGGGGATGGGGGGAACCTCCCCCTCCCCCTGCCCCCAGCACAGCAACCCACGAACCGCTCCCACAACGGCCCAGGAACCGTCCCAGAACGGCCCAGGAACCGCTCCCAGAATGGGGCGACCCAAAGCGGGGCGAGCATCGCGCAGGGAAATCCCAGCGAGGGGCAAAGGCAGCGCTCCCTCCCGTTGGGGCTCCAGCCCCCCATCCCGTACCCGGGGGGAGCCATGGGATTCACTCACCCTGCCGGCCCGCAGGATCTCCAGCTCCCGCAGGAGGTAGCCCTGGGCCTCGCGCTCGCTCACGTGGCGCACGCAGATGCCCCCGAACTCCTTGGTGCTGCCCTTGTCGGGCCAGTAACGGAAGCATTTGTTCTGTGGGGACAGCAGGGAGGCTCCTCAGCCAAAATCCAGGGGGTCTGGGCCCCCCGTGGGGCAGGGGGTGATGGTGCAGCTGCCGAGGGTGCAGCTCCAGTGGGGAGGGGTAAAGGAGAGCCGTGCACACTTTGGACCTTTGGAGAAAGCCATTCCTACAGGAAATACGGGATACCTGGGGGGATCTTCTGGGGAGAACTTATAGCAGCCTCCCAGTGTGTAAAGGGGGGCTTACAGGAGAGCTGGAGACTTCTCAAGGAGTGACAGGAAAAGAGGGAACAGCCTGAAGATGAAGGAGGGCAGGGTTGGATGGGATATCAGGAAGGAATTCTTCCCTGTGAGGATGGGGAGGCCCTGGCACAGGTTGCCCAGAGAAGCTGTGGCTGCCCCAGCCCTGAACTGCCCAAGACCAGGCTGGAGCAACATGGCCTGGTGGAAGGTGTCCCTGCCCGTGGCAGGGGTTGGAACTGGATAATCTGTAAGGTCCTTTCCAACCCAAACCATTCCGTGATTCCACGATCTCCTTCCTCCACCAGCCCCAGCCTGAGGTAAGGCGCTGCTTTACCGAAGTTGTGGTCTTGACACGCAGCACCTGAGCTGTGGGTCTGCTCACTGCCTAATTCCTGAGCCAAACCTCCATCCCAAGGGGCTCCAGAGCCTGCCTGTCCCTCCCTGTCCTCCCTGTGCTGTGTGACTTTGCCAGCACAAAAGAGGTTGTGAGCAGAGCTATCTTTATCTCCTCCTTGCAGCTTCCCCCTCGTTCCTCAGCCAAGCTGCCTGTGCCAATCCTAATTAGCTCCTGTCTGCCGGGGAAGGAGGCAGTTCTGTCTGGAATTTCACTGGATTCCCTGGTCCCTGCCACCCACTCCTGGTGAAACACATTCAGGTGGCACACAAAGGGCTGTGTAATTTCTTTTCCCCCCCTCGCACAGATTGGAACACCCCTCGCTCCACCTTCAGCTTGCTGTAACACACATGATGATTTCTGTCTCTCTGTCTCTGTCACCTGCAGTCCCCCAGAGCCTTGAAGCAAATCCTGGGAGGGACACCCTGTTCAGATCCATGGGATGTGCAGAGCCAGGTGCTATTTTCCCTCCATGAAGAAGAGTTAAAACAACACGACAAGACAGAGGAAGAACTAAATTAAACAAGAGCTAGACAGAGTCTGCTTAACTGAACACCACTAGGACTGGCAGCAGGGATCTTTCAGGCTTGGGGACAGTGCCAGGAGACCCTACAAGTGCTCACCCGGCCCCGTTCCACCTCCTTGGTGGTCATGACAATGACGTGGGTGTTCTCCTGGTACACCATGGCCCAGAAGTCGTTCACAGTGGTCTGCAGGCAGCCCTGGGTGGCTATATAGACCTTGCAGTGCTCCGAGCTCCTTCCATCTTCAGGGATGCTCTGAGGAACAAAGAGGTGTGTGGGGAGGAGAAAAGCCATGGAGTGAGGAGCCAGGAATTGCTTTAGCAGCATGGTCAGCACATCCAGCCACGCAGGATTCCTAAACCAGCTGATTTCCCTCCGCTTCTTCAGCCACTCTCATCACCAGCTTCAGCAGAGCTGTCAGAAAACGCTCTGCCAGCCTCCAGGGACCTTCCTCCTGCTCTAACACACACTGCTGTGCAGCAGATCCTTCCTTCCCAGCAGGGACTGCTGATGTTTCAGGTGGATGTGGCTGGAATGAAGCCACTCTGATGGTTTCCCAAAGGAGGGTGTGTAAGAGCCAGAGCAGCATTGCTGGAAATGCAGCTTCAAGCAGCTCTTGGCTGAGAGATAACAATTTCAGAGATAATGTTCAGTAGCTGAAAATCAGGGTCAGGCCCCTGGGACAATCTGAACAGGTAAGGAAAGGAGGGGATGGAGATAAACCCTCAGACAGGGCAGGGTGGAATGATGAGATCCCTTGGCACACAGCAGGAAAAAAATCCAGTGTTTGGCCTGGATCCAGTGAAAAGAGACTGATCCTGAGAGGTGATTCCCCCTAAACTCACACAGAAACAGTGCTGGGCTGAGGGGCAGCCCCACGTGGGGTCCCCCCTTCCCCAGGTACCTTGATGTAGTTGGCATTGATGTAGTCTGAGCCAGGCACACTCTCATCCACGTCCCTGAGGGCCACCCGGGTGGTGTCAACTGCAGGAGGAGAATCCAGGATGAGCAGGAGCCGCACAGGCAGGAGCAGGGAGGGGGCTGGGTGGACATCAGTGCTACACAGTGGTGGAGACTGACCCCAGAGCAAGTTTTCCAGTGTTTCCTTTGGAGGCTCACAGAATCAGCAGGAAGGGGCCCACAAGGATCATCCCATCCAACCCCTGGCCCTGCCCAGGACACTCCAACAATCCCACCCTGTCCCTCAGAGCGTTGTCCAAACCCTCCTGGAGCTCTGGCAGCCTCAGGGCTGTGACCAAACCCTGAGGAGCCTGTTCAGTGCCCAACCACCCTCTGGGGGAAGAACCTTTCCCTGAGATCCAACCTGACCCTGCCCTGGCACAGCTCCATATGACTCCTCTGGATCCAGAGGAGAGCAATTCGCCAGTTTTCCACACCAAATGGCAGAACCAGGTCAAAAAGGGGATGGAGACCACCATGACTTGGACCCCTGCACTAGGACAGGGACCACCTCCTTCCAACCCAGCTCTGATCAGAAAGCTCTGCAGGGTTCCCCAGCCCCAGGAAAGGCTGGAGGAACTGTGGTGGAAAACCCCAACCCCCTGTCCGGTGTCTCCTTACAGGGAAGGATGTTCTTGTAGCGGTTCTTGGCCTTGTTCTCCGGTCGCTGCCCCTCCTTCCTGGGGTACAGGAGCTTGCACTCCTGCTGCTGCAGCATCTGTGGGGACAGAACCAAAGAACAGGCTGTGCTTGGGCACACAAGGCGAGTCAGAGGCAAGGGAAAGGCTCTTTGGACTTCCTAATGCTGGGAAGAGCAGAGGGAGTGCTGGCAGGAAGGGAAAAGCAGCCAAGAAGCAGCTTGACAGGGAGAGTTAACGGGGGGAGAAGGCACAAATCCCTGCAGGGAACAGCAGGGATAAGGAAAGAGAAACTGCCACGGGAAAGAGCAGCTTAAAAGAGGAGCAGCTGAACACAGAAAACAGGGAAAGAGCAGCTTAAAAGAGGAGCAGTTGAACACAGAAAACAGGGAGAGGAGGAAGCGTTGAGAAAAGGTCCTCAGTGCTGGAAAACCACGATGCTCCCCGAAAAATGGGATATTCCTCACCCACAGGCCTAAGTAGGACAGAGCAGGAGAGCATCCCATACCTCAAACTCTTCCCAGAATCCCTGCTTGGCCTTCTCACTGTGATCTGCCATTTTGTTGAGCTCCTTCACCCTGTTCTCGATGTTGGCCGCGTTGATGCGCGTGGCGTTGAAGGGCTGGAAGGTGGAGACAGGACACAAATCACCCCCAGGAACAGGGAAAAAAACTCCCAGTTCCCAAATCCCTGGGGTGCTGGCAAGAGCTGGGGACCATTCCTGGCACCAGGGACCTCTGGTAAGTGTGAGCCTGGACGAGCAGGATGAGCAGCCAGCGGGATGTTCCAGATGGGAACAGGAGTTCCCAAAGAGCAGGGGGTAGATCTGTGCGCTCCCCCAGGAGTTTTTACCTGCTTCAGGTGAACCACAGCTCCAGACTTCTCCACCATGGGGTTCTTCTTGTAGTGCTCCACCAGGTCTGTGAGCGTGTCAAACCTCTCTCCTCCCCCCACGTCATACTTCCCATCCAGCTGCAAGAGAAGACACCAAATCCACTGAGACCCAGCTTCCAGCGGGATCCCCTGACCCCATGGGAGCAGGGACAGCCCCTCTCCCCACCTGGTAGTGGATCATCACGTGGGTCACGTGCGGTTTTCGGTCCCCAGTCTCCATCTTGTCCTCATTGGTCAGCACCGACAGGACGAAGTCTCCCGGTTTGCTCTGGCTCTCCCTCACCAGGAAACTTCCCGGCTTCCCCTTCTCCGTCAGCAGCTTCTCCGCCTCCCTTCCCGTGAGGTGCCCGTGGTACCACCTGGGGAGCAGCAAAGCAGGGCAAGTTCACCCCAGGAACCTCCCTCAGGCCAGGGGCTGCCGGGGGGTGGTGCTCGTAGAAAACCCGTTCCCGGGCTCCCAAATCCGACTGCTCGACCCGCTCGGGTTTTATTTCGGGAGCAGTCCCCGGTGGCTCCAGCTCCAGCAGCCTGCAATGTCACATCCATACCTTTTTCCCCAGGCTGCAGGTGGCAGGACTTGGCTGGGTCCTGCAGGCAGATGTGACGTGGCAGCAGCGTGTTCCACTGCCACGGGGGAAATTGTGATGGGGCCCTGCCCTCGAGGGACAGGCTCTGACACGTGATTCTCACGGTGCTTTCTCGAGGGTGGCTTTTTCTTTAGCTTTTAATCATTTTTAATTTGATTTTTTAAAAAGGGGGGTTTCCATTTTTCCAGGGTTTCTGCTCACAGGGGGCTGCTTTTCACACCACAGGGAGCAGAGAAACCTCCCTGGCAGCCAGGGAGCACATGAGCTGGAGGGACTTCCCAGGGCTCACATGACCCTCGGAGGGCAGAGCTCTGCTGCGTTTTGGGAACTGAAAGGAGTCATGGCCATGAAGGCAGAGCTGTGAGGAGCCTGTGCCAGCCTCCCCCTTCCCAGCATGTGACACTGGGGGAGCTGAGGGGGAGGAAAAGGAAAAAAAAGGGGTCACTGGAACATCATATTAAGTTCTGGCTTCTTTAACTTTACTTAAGCCTTGTTTAATTTCAGTTTTCTTTGCTAGTCTTTCCCTCACAAAGAGCTGCTGATCGTGATTTTAACTTCCCAGCTGTCTGTAAGAATAAGTAACCTACAGACTAGGAAAAAAAAAAAAAAAAGCTTTAGCGATAAGAGTCACAAGCTGAAAGGACACTTTGGTTTGGAGCACAAACGAATTCTCCTTACAAGACACTGTTTTCCTCGCCCCAACATCCTCCCTCCAACACCCCCTCCTATTATCATTACAATAAAAAGTAAGAGTTGTTTCTGCTGTGACTTTTGGGATTAGCTGCAGGGGTGTTTGCGTGTCTTTAAAAAAAAGGGTTTGCAAACACTTCAGATGAAGACAAACAAAACAGCTCTTTCAGGGAACTAATCTGCTGTCAGATAAAGTGGTGTCATTATATGCCCCCAGACGAAGGGGAGGGAAAAAAGGGTCATTAATCAGGTGGAAACAGCCTGAAGCAGCCCAAGGAGAGTCATCCATCCCTGCAAGACAATCCTTGCTGGGATGAACGGGGGCTACAGGCTGAGATGGGGTGGGGGAAACGCTTCCCTTGGGGGATTTCTTGCCCAGGGGGACAAATCACCTGTTGTAGGTGTTTTGTTTCCTTTGGAAACAAAGATGTGGGACTCTTGGGATACACCTGCAGGGTTCTTTGTGGACGGATTCACTCTGCTCATATTGGATGGGGCTCTGAGCAACCTCATCCAGTTAAAGTAAATGCCACCTGGGAAGAAAGCATCCCCAGCACAGGGCAGGGCCGTGGGAGAGGGGGGGGGTTACCTCTCCGAGGTGGGGTCCTGGCAGTTCAGAGGGTACTTGAGCTCGATGACGTTGCTGTTCTTCTCCCTCAGCAGCCCCTGCTGCTCGGTGTAGTACTGCACCAGCTCTGCCAGGGTGGCAAACTTCTCACCCCCATACAGGTCATAGTAATCCCCCGTGTTCTGGATCTTGATGTGGGTCACCTCGTCGTTCCTCCTGAGGGGAAGGAAAGGCAAAAAAAATCCATCAGCACGAGGGAATGGGAACCCCCAGGGCCCAGCTGCCTCCTGAGCACCTTAGGGTGTCCTTAAAACAGCCCTGACTTGCTAAAAAGCACTTCATTAATGAGAATCAGCAACTCCAGTTCGCTCCTGGGTGCTTCGTCTGGCCTCGAGATGATTTCCAGTTCGTGCCAATCCGGTGACAACCACCGAGTGTGAACAGGCAGAGACAGCATCCTTGTCTTCCCATCATCCCATGTTAACAGCAGAATAAAACCAGGAGAACGCTGACAGTCAGGTCTGAGGTGGGAAAAGCTGCATCTGGAGCCTGAACAGTCACGCTGCACCTCGGGAACAAGGTCTTGGAGACGGAAGCCAACCATCTGTAGCAGGGGGAGCTGCAGAGTGGCACTGCTGGGTGTTCAGAGAGACACGGATAACTCCCCCTGACACATCTGCCCTGGCTGCCACCCCAAACCCAGCTGTTCTGCGGGCACAGACTTCGAAGTTTGGCAACACTCGCACGCAGGGGATGAGCGGAGCTCACTGGATGGGAATGAGAACTGGCTGTGAAATTCCCACCCCCACGACAACACTTCTCCTCCAAGAGGGGCTGGCACACCAAGTGCTTCTGCCATTCACAGCAGCAGCTGACCCTGAAGAGCTCTTGTGCAGCCCAGAAAAAAAAAAAAACGGCACAGGCTGTTTTTAACCCGAGGCTCAAAAACCTCCTTTCCTTCCACAGCTCCATCCCCACCTCCCAGCCCCAGCCCAGCCCACAAAGGCTCAGTTCACAGCCCCAGCCCCGAGGCCTGTGAGCCCTCCAGGGATGAAAAGCAGAGAGATAATCGACGTCATTCATCCCCCATCACTCCACCCCGAGCCCTCAAGGTCACTATAAACACAAAGGACAATGATCAGCGCCCGTTTCCTTCCCATGGCCAGGCCTGGCAGCTCCAGACTGGGCACCAAAACATGGGCATCCTGTGAACTGTGCCCTGGGCTCTCTGGCTGGTGAGTTAAAGCACAGAGGAGGTGCCCAAAGTCCCTCAGCTGCCCGTGCTGGAGGGCACGGCCACATCTGGCTGAGCCACACACAGCTGGACAGGGAGGCAGCACTGGTTAAACAGCAGAGCCCCACTTTTTGGCAGCTTCACTGAGAGATGCCTCCATTCCTAGCTAAGCTTCTTTACACCATCCTTAGCTAGATATCCAGGGGGGTTTCTTGATCCAAAATACTCCCACTCGTGAATCTGAGTCCACCAGGCTGATTTTGTTGAAGTAGAACACAGACAGTGACAACAGGACTCACAAAAAACCCAAGCAGACCCTTATTTTTTTGTCACTCCAAGGCAAAAGAACCACTTGAAATGCCAGAAATAACTGCACCAGGTCTTTTCCAACCCAAACCATTCCATGATTCTATAAAATTCTCTGTGATTGCAGGTCTTCACCTGCACCCTGAGTGTATCTGTACTCGTGTTTTGGGAAGGAAAGGAATGCTCAGTGTTAGTGGGGAAATCACTGTGGGAGACTGAGCTCTGAGCAGAGTTTGTTTCCCAGCAGCTCTGTCCTGCATCCACGAGCCAGGATAAGATCTGTTCCCATAAAATATGACCCAATTACCAAATTAACAGGGTCTCTGATGGATGGTTCTCAACTGTCTTGGCATTTCCATTCCTGTTGTGGCCACGGGCCAGGCACAGCTTAGGCAAACCCTCAACATGCCTTTTCCTTTGTTCAAGCTGTTCCCTGGACCTGGCCAGGTCTGCAAGAAGCTGTTCATGTTCTTCAGAAGCGACTGTAAATATTTGGTCCTCTGAGAACGTGCTCTGGCAGATCCCAGGCAAGGAAACACGGGGCACCTGGAGACAAGGGGGGCGTTTCCTGAGTGGGGTCCCACATTTCTCTCCCCCCCACGCAGCCCTCACTTCCAAACTGAGGTTTGTTTTGTGCAAAATCACTCCTACATTTTGAAGTATTCCCTGCCAGAAGCAAACCCAGCACCGGGTAGGCAATGTGAGCTGACACAGAATACAAGACCGGTGAGGATGTGCACAAAGTGCCCATAAACCCTCCTTGCACCCTCCCAAAATCCCCTGACGACCAAACCCTTCTTCCACCACCCAGAGGAGCTTCCCCAGCTGGGGCTGAGTGTGGAAATACCTGCAGGGAGCAGTGCTGCAGCATCTGCAGGGGGACAGGTTTCTCCCTCCAGCCTTGCTCAGTGACTCTCCTCTGCTGAAGCTGCCAGGCCACTTCCCTCCCTCCCCGCTGATGAGCTCCAAATCAGCGCCCGAGGATGAGCCAATAAATCCACTTTTGGCCCGTGGTTTGGCCTGGGAGCAGCTGCCAGCAGCTTGGATTGGGAAGGAGGGAGGACAGAAGGGAAGAGAAAGCAGCCACAGAGCTAAGCCATGGAAAACTTTGCAGAAATCCTACAACTATTCTCTCCCTGCCCCTCCTCGGGGACATGTGTCTGGGCACTCACCAGCACATGGTGTGTGGTCTGCTCAGCCCAAACTCCAGCCCCTGCCTTCCTCCCAGCCCACATCCTCTCCAGAAGAAGGAAAGGGAGCTGCATTTCCCCTCCCTGCCTTTCAAAAGCCCTGGGAGAAGTTGAGGGGGGGGGGGGAGGTGGTTTAAAAGAAGGAGGAAAAGGGTTTGATTGTTTTCCTGAAGGTACTTTCTCCTACTGACACCTCTATTTCAGGCACTCTTTCCAAGGTATCTGTATTGTTTCCTTTGAAAACCTTTTATTTCTCAGAAAGGAAGAAATATATATATATATATATATAGACCTGTCCAGTTCAGAGATAAAAAGAATAATAAAAGAGCTCTGTCAGGATATAATTCTAGATGAGAATAATAACACATTGTTCCACCTTTGTCACCGGGAAAGGGGGAAGATAACTGCCCAGGCTTTCAGCTCTGGCAGCTCATAAAGCTTCTCATTCTCTACTCTATTAGATGTTGCAGCTCAAATTTCCAAGAACATCGATGCACTCTTTTGGGGCCGTCACCAGTGGGGAAAGAGTAGATGAGATTTAGATTTCATTTTTTATATATTTCATATATTTCAAATATTTCATCTATTTTATCCATTTATATTTTATATATTTTCTATAATATAAAATTCTATTCCTTTATATTTTATCTATTTTATCGATTTATATTTTATATATTTTCTATAATATAAATTTCAATTTCTTTATATTTTATAGACTTTATCCATTTATATTTTATATCTTTTCTATAGTATACTTTTATATTTATTTATATTGTATAGATAGTATCTATTTATATTTTATAGTTTGTATAGTACATATTTATAGTTATATTTTATATATTTATTTTTATTGCACAGGGTTTATCTATTTATATTTTATATTGTATATAGTCATGTTTATTTTTATGTATTTATATTTTATATATTTGACGATTTATATTTTTGTCATTTATACTTTCCATATATTTTTTTTATATCAGTCCATTTTATTTTTCTGTTTCACTCAGATAAAACATGAGCCAAACTGGCCCAGCAAACCACCTCGCTGCAGGGCACCACTCGAGCACTAATTGGCTCTATTTATGGCCAAAACAACGTCGTTATTAAGCATTTACCGCAACCCTGATGTCTCCCTGTGGTAGGAAGTGGTCCGACCCCCCCCCGACAATCTGACTCTCCCTTCCTCCCCGCTCTCTTCTTTCTGCACAGAGAAAGCAGGAGGGGGTAAAGAAATAAAGGAATTCCACACCAGGACCCTGTTGCACAGCACAACCTGCACTGCCCCGGCTCGGCAGGGGCTGCCAGGGCTCCCCTTCCCCAGCACACAGCACCCTGACTCAGGGGATCACGTGCGAGGGGGCTCTGAGCTCACGGGGACATCACCCCCACAACACACACACACACGTATTTCCTCACCAGGAGTTTATTTTCCATTCTAATTAGAAGCACTTCCTGCCTCTCTCATTAACTCGCAGCCACTGCTGATGGCGAGATTACCGGGGAGCCAGTGAGGTCACGCTCCCCACCCTGCCAACGCGCAGGAAAACCTGGAGTTCTTCCCTTTCCACTTGGAATTCTTCCCTTTCCACCTGGAATTCTTCCCTTTCCACCGTGGGTCTCCGTGCCCTGAGAGGCTGTGGGCAGTCAGAGCCCTGGGAGGGGCAAAGGGTCGGAATTCTTGGGATGGATCTCCCAGCACTAAAGGAAAACATCGGGCAGTGCAAACCCTCTTTGCCAAGCTAAGAAGGGACAGCCCTGGGCAGAAAGGGTGAGAGGAGGGCAGGGTCAAGGGACAGTTGAGAAAAGGGAGGAGAAATGAGGCCGAGAGGGGTTTAATCCAAGTGGTTAAGGCAGCAAGGAGAGGGGAAAAGCATCAGCAGAGCCACCGGGCATCACTCCCGTGGGATGTGCCATCACGGTGAGGTTCAGGTGTTCCTGCCAGGTGGAAAAACTCTGCCCAGCCTGTCCTTTGCACGGAGTTTCTCCAAGCACAGCGTCGGGTGAAGGGATTTATGAACTCCCTGGAGTTTCCTGAACAAAACGAGGGTTGTTTGAACTGAAGGGAAGCCGCCACAAAAGGGAGGCCCGTGTTACAAAACAGGCCAGTGTGCCTGGGGAAGCCTCTGCTGAGCTATTTCCCTGCCAGGCACCAGCTGGAGGGTGCTGATGGAAAGAAAGCTCGTGCCTTGAAGCCCCTGCTTTCCTCTCAGGGGCTCTCACTGGGTGATGTGACTCTTTACCTTTTTTTACCTTCCAGAGAGAGGTGGTTCTGCTCCACTGCACACCTTAGGATGCCCTTCAGGGGCTTCCACTCACAAAGACCACTGACAGAACTGCAGCTTTCCTCCTCCTGCCGTTGCCTTGGTCCCAAGGAAAACAGGATGAAGAGGGATGAACAAAGCAGCTTCACACGGTACCAGAGAGGCGGCCTGGAGAGCTCCACCCAGCCCCTTGCCCCCCTCCTCACCTGCCTCTTACCTGACAGAGAGGGTGAAGTCCCCGGGGTTGCTCTTGCTGGGGCGGGCCAGGAAGCTGCCATGGACACCCCTGGTCAGCAGGAGCTTCTCGGCCTCGATTCCGCTGATGTTGGGATGAAACCACCTGTGGAGTGCAGGAGGGACACGTGAGGGAGTGATTCACCTCAGCCTGCCGTGCTTCCACCTGCAGGCACAGCCTGGTCCCGTCCATCTCTCCTCACCCTCCTGCCACGCAACAGGGAAAAGGGAAATACAGACAGCTCACCCCGAGGGGGGGAAAATGTTTCATCATTTTCTGTGCTGCTTTAATGCAATCTTTGTATTTTAAGCGTCATCAAACCACCTCCTGATCTAATTTCTGTGCTATCAGTCGCCATCAAGTTTCCTTGATCACAAGAACTGGTGTTTCCCCAGGCTTTGATGAGTACTAAACATGCACATTACACCAACGATTCCCCACGTGGCACCAGTTTTACAGCTCCTTTTTTTTTTTTTTTTTTTTTTTTTTTTTTTTTTTTTTTTTTTTTTTTTTTTTTTTTTTTTTTTTTTTTTTTTTTTTCCCCCAGAAGCTGCTGAAAATCCACTTTCTAAATGCCAGGCTCTTTTGAGTAATCTCACAAGCGCCGCACAGGGCACCCCAAAACGAGAGGGCACCCGATTCTGAAAGTATTGCTCAGCTTTAGGTCACCCTCCAGCAGGCATTTCTGCACGGCACTGATGGAACATTCCACATGAGCAAAGAGGAGATGAGCCACAATTAATGCTGGATGGTGACAAGGGGCTGGGGTTTTTTAGAGTAGTTTTGGGGCAGCACCAGCTGCAAGAGAACTGGCTGCACAGTCAAACCCTCCTTCAGAGGAAAGGACGATTTAGAGGAGTCCCTGGAGGTCTGAACCAAACAACTAAAAACTGCAAGGTTTAGTGTTCCAAGCAAGTGAAATGAGGGTTTTCAGGAGGAGAATATCTGGAAGCATTTAGTGAGCTGGTTTCTGGGATACAGCCGCCCCTGGGTCAGATTTAACCAACACGCTGTGTGTGTGTCCCCCCCCAAAAAAAAGGGTTTGCAAGTTCATCTCAGTGGAGGCAGAGAAATGCCTGAGCCTGTGTTCGGAAATACATCCAAACCCACCCTTCAAACAGAGTGTGTTTGTCTCTGAGGTACACACAGAAAAGGTCAAGAAATGTCACCATCTCCTCCACAATTTGGGATTTCCTCCCAGCCACCACAAACCAAACAGTTCTGACTGCAGGTCCTTGAATTTCTGCACTGGGAGAGGTGTATTAGGGAAGGGCCGTGGAAACAGATGGTAAACAGGAATCCCAGCGTTTCCAAGCCTCTATTCCTGACATCCCACAAAGTGACACCCTTTCAGAAACCCACTGTCTGCAGGGCCAGCACTTAACTGGGCCCCTGAGCTGCTCCTGGGGGAGGATGGGATGCTCTAATGGGGCTTAATGGAGCTCAGGGACACCCTGGGCTGCCAGAGGCCACACACAGCATTCCCACTGAATGCTAATGGCAGTAAAAGCAGAGTGGCAATGCTGGGCCAGGAACAGCAGGGGAAAACCCAAGGAAACAGCTCTGGTAATGAGAGTGGGGTGAGAGCTCTTGGAGATGCGGACACACCAGCTCTGGGAACATCCCAGCCTGTGGGACAGTGCCCACAGCCCTCAAAGGCTGCCCCAAACTCCCTATGGAAACACAGGTTATCCTGGGATGCTCAGCTGGAGCCAGACCTGGGGGATGCTGAGAACAGACCCCTCTGTCAGTGCCAGAAGAGGGCAGAGGTGCTGGGGCTGTAAATATTCCAGCATCCAAGGCAACAGGATCCCACAAGGAACAGGCAACAGTTATGTCCAACCTCCCTCCTCCGTGGGAGGACCACAACCCTCTTCCTTTTCCACTGCAGCAGCTGTTGGCCACAGCCACAAAATCGACTCACAGGTCCCTTTTCAGCCTCTTTTTCTCAACTTTCAACACTCCAAGAAGGAAAGCAGCTAAAGAGGATCCAAACAAATCCCCACGATAGGGGGAAAAAAAGTCCATTATTGATATCAGGCCATGTTTTGATGTCAGCAAATAATAAGCATCACTGTGCAGTGGGTCACTCAGGCCAGGGCTCGATGGCTTTTTGCAGGACTGAGTCACCTATTCCAGCACCAGCAATCGTGGGCACAGGTCAGGCAGAGGTGGGTTTATCCAGCTGGGATTTATCCACTTCCACACAAGGAAAACCCTTGATGTTGAGGCCAGGCATCCCCCCCACCCATGCACCACAAAAAAAAATCCTCTTGACTGATCCAAAATAACCCACAACCCCTCAGCTCCAGGTAAATCAGACACGGGTGCCTCTGGCTTCAGAACAGCAGCAACAATCCAGCAGAAGCCCTGGAAAAGGAGCTCTTTCTCCACGTTAAAAATTTATCAAATAATTTCTCTTTAATTGCTAAAGAGTCATCGTTTCCATGCGCTGTTAGTCATTTCCTCCCTCACATGAGCAGGAATGCTTTCTTCTGCTGGAATGCATCCCTGTGCTCCTGTCTTGGGATGAAACAGGATAAATAGTTGAGCAACACTGTTACACCCTTAAGAAATCCCAAAAAAAACCAGGCAGTTTTAAAAGCCTGGCCAGGAATCCTGTACCCCAAACTCTAAATGGCCCCAGCAAACATGCCACAAAGTGGATAAAGGAGAAAAAGCACCGTATCCAAAAGGATACTTGAGGAATGGAGCAGAATGTGGCACTGGGGAAGCAGGGTGCCAGCATCCTGATCCAGAGGAACTCTTGGAAATGACTGTCCGAGGTGCCACAGGGGGATCCAGCTCCCAGCTGTGCTGGGATGATCCTTTAACCCACGGGTAATCAACAAAATTCCTGAGTGAGGCCCCGGAGTTGATGGAAGCAAGTTATTCCAGCCCACCCCCTTCCTTCTCCCCTTCTCTCCCACAGCTCAAAAGCTGCCCAGGAGGATCCAGGAGGATGGACCCTGCCCTTGGAGGCAGCCAGGCAAATAATCAGCTGAGGATTTCTCCCCCAGACAAGGAGGTTGTAGGCTCGTGAGGGCAGGTGTGACTTGGGGCAGTGCAGTTCTTTGCAAGGCTAAGTTTCCTGTTCAGCAAATAGGAAAAAAAAAAAAAACAACAAACACTTCAGAGCTGCAGAAGGGATCCAGACACTTCAGATCCGTTCAGAGGGAATGCAAAGATCCATCAGCTTGTTGTGTTGGGCTGTAGGAACCGCTCAGCCCCTCAGCAGGGTGGGTACCAAGCCCTAACCCCTGGAGAGAAGTCCTCTCTCCATGTCTCTCGATATTCCCTTCCTGCACCCACTGCCTTCTGGGTCACTTGGCACATCAAAAATCCAGGCAAGGGCAATTCCCCCTTTCCCCTCAGCAGTCCCTGGAGCACCCCAGCCCACTGTCCTGCTGCAGGACACCCCAGTGATGCTTCCCCCACTGGTGTGAATCCCCCGAAGATGCAGCGATGGAAAGTTCAGCCCACGCCTCTGCCCATCAGCCAACGACCTTCACAAGGGGCGAGGCCTGGTGAGCTGGTGAGACCTGCAGAGCACCCAGAGCTCCTCTGTGTCACGAAGAGGGGTTTCAACTCACCACCCACGCTCTGGTTTGAAGCTCAAACCCTCCCGTCAGCGAGGGTTTCACACCCTGCTCTCGAGAAGAGCCTCTCCACGCGTGTCACGTGCACAGGAACAGCCTGGGCACAGCAGTTTCCATCAAAAAAAAAAAAAAAAAAAGCACCCCAAAACCTGGGTTTAGGTGGGGATTGACTAAACTGCATGGCTAAGAGCAGTTTTATGACTCCTGGAAATTCATTCCGGTGTCAACCCCGTCCCTGAAGAACCTGGAGGAAGGTGCTGGCCAGGCCCACCCTGGGGGAGTTGGGGGGTGGCTTTGGCTGAAGCAGGAAGAGCAGAGTGCACATCCAAACCCCAGAGACAAGCAGGAAAAGCACTCCAGGAGCTTTTTCCTTCCAGAAACGGGAGCAGGCACCACCCTCCTGGCAAGGAGCTGGTGCAGACAGTTTCCATTTACTTGGCTCTGGAGCCTCAGCTGGCACTAATTGTTAATTAATATAAATTCACATCTGTCCTGTCTCCCTGACATGCAGCAGTCTGCACTCATCAGCTCCCCATGATTCAGTCCCTTTATCTAAATCATTCCAGTCCATGCCTGTCCCTGGCACATCTCCCTCTCTCCACGTGCTGTCCCATTCATTCCCTTCCTGGACCCTCCACCCCACCTCCCAAAAGCAGCAGCACGTCCATGACCTTGTCACAGCCTCTCAGCAGAAGGGTTTCGAGTTTTTTGGGTGCCCAAAGCGATGATTTTTTGCCCAGGGAACTAAACAGCTTGTTCAATCCGGCTGAGATCAGAGCAGACAGAAATCACTCTGATGATGAGCACCATGAAAAACTCCTGTCACATAAATAGCAGCCAGTTAAGGGGATGCAACTCCTCTGCCTGGGATGAATGCACAGGAAAACACATCATCTGGAGGAGCTGGCATCTCTGTGGTCCCAGATTTGCTTGGCAAAGCCTGCCAAGGGTCCCCTCGGCCTCTCTGCTGTAAGTTCAAGTCTCTAACAAGGTCCTGATCTGAGCTGGGAAGGGTCAAAATGCAATCACACACAAGTCACCCGTTATCCCTCCAGAGAAACCCTGGCTTATGAATCAGGTGATCAGCTCAAAAATAGCAATTTCCAGGAGAAAAACCCAGAAATTGCAGCACACCCCACAGGGTTGTGAGGAGGAAGCCTGGGTGAACTTCCCAGGGAAAAAAAGGGCACGTTCTTACCCTGCTCTCTAGACACCCTTTGTGACAGCCTTGCTCTGGGTGCAAAAAAGAGAGCTCAAACACTGTTCATATTTCTCCTTTTTAACCCAAACAAGCACTTTCCAGGTGGGGAGGCTGGGACCTCCATAAAGGACCTCACCTGAGCTCCAGGGAGGCTCCTTGTCCCAGCCAGCCCTGGCCAGGGACACACTGCCCAATTTCTCACACTCAGTCACTCCCATTTTAATGGCATCTTCCAGCCCTATTTTAGGGACACAGCTCTGCCTGGCTGCAGGAAAGGCAGGGGAAGCTCAGCAGGTCTAAAGGGAGGTGCTGATTTCCCAGCTCCTTCCCTCAAGCCAAGGTTAGTCCAGGCTGAAGTGGCTGCACAAAGCCTGCTCTCCCCCATCCTGCACACATTCCAGGGCTCTGCCTATCACTGGCACTTCCTCCCAGCCCATCCCACACTCCTGATAGGGGAAAAGCCCCTTCCACCATCACTGCCTTGCGCTGCCCAGATAAAGGCTCGGCAGCCACGAGGAAAGGAAGCCACGGGCAAAATTAAAACCCAGGGCACAAAACCCGCCATCAGCTGCAGACAGAGAGGGCTGAGTGCTCCACAGGGGCAGAGCAAACAGGCACCAGAGCAGCGGTGCGTGACCTGGGCTGTGGGGGCAACACGTGACAGACGTGACAGCGACTGTCACCTGCCCCTGAGCTGCTGTGCCCTCCCACCCACCCCTGCACCCCCAGGGGGGGGCTGAGGCAGCCCAGGGGCTGCAAGAAGTGAGAGGGATTGTGCCTGTGCCACTCTGGAGCTCCCTCATCTCTCCTGGTGAAACACTTGGTCTGGCAGCTCTGGTCTGGGAGCCGCAGCTTGTGGAAAGTCAAGCATCGCTCCAGCTCTTCCCAAGATTTCCCACAGCGTTCCCATTCCCTGTGTGCTCACCCAGTGGCTCTGGGCCTTCTCTCTGGCCAGCTGAGAGGGTGCAGAGGGATTGGGACACAGTGGTGGC
The DNA here is from genome assembly GCF_003031625.1 of Empidonax traillii. Taxonomy (NCBI): domain Eukaryota; kingdom Metazoa; phylum Chordata; class Aves; order Passeriformes; family Tyrannidae; genus Empidonax; species Empidonax traillii. Next base: position 28,745 of record NW_020956983.1, read on the forward strand.
CCAGGGGACATTTCCCAGGCAGCAGAGAAAAGTCTGCCCGGCCACTCCACGCTGTGCATCCCTGCAAACCAGAGTGGGCCCCTTTGCCCTTGGATTTGGGAATCCTTGCACCCACATTCCTCAGCTCTAGGCTGGTGAATCCAGGTGTGAAGGAGCTGGGGGAGGAAGAGCATCTCTAAAACCTGCAGAGAAGAACCACTGGGACTTGAAGGAAAGACCACAAGGGGCTGGAACAGGCACCAGCTGTTTCCCTGGGAAACATATTCCCATGGAGCACATTCCCAAGGAGCAGAGGGCTTCCAAGAGGGGCAGCAGCTGAAACTGCTGGGAAGGAGACACCAATTTTGCCCGGCAGTTCTCAGTTTTCCCAGAATGGGAGAGGCAGACCCAGTTTTATCAGGCCAAGGAGTGTTTCAACACCCAGCCATGCTCACCTGCACCAGCAGGGAACTGGCAGCTGGGGCTCCTCCAAGTTGCTCAGAGGATTTACACCCATGTTCTCTTAATTAAAAAAAGGTGTAGCTCAGGCCCTGCAGCTGTTTTGGCAGCATCAGCCCCAAAGGTGTGCGAGGCTCTGTTATTTTTGGCTGCGGTTTTCAAATTTTCTGATTTAATTCTCCGAAACAAACTTGATCTTTAAAGCAACCTTTTCTACTCAAAGGTTATCCCGCTGTTAGGACCACCATAAACACTGAGCTACACTTCAAACTCAGCCAATAATGCCTTACCTACTCGTCTCAAAACCTCTAATAGGAGGAGAAACCTCTTTGGAACTCCCTCCATCCATGGCAGTTTTCCGGCCTGTGCATTAACAGATGGTTTTGTTCTCATAAAGCAAGTCAAAATTAAACTGCAGGCCCACCTGCCAGACAGCTGGAGCATTAAAAATACCTATCAGCAGCCAGCCCCAGCTGCTGTCTGACTGACAGGCTTCCTCCTGGAGCAGGAAAGCATTTGTTTAGCTGCTCTTGCTCCGATCCAGTGAAGCAGAACCGGAGCCATCAGCCCCTTCTGCAAAGCTTGAGAGAGCAGCACTGAGATGAGGGTGGGGCAGGAGCCTTGGGATGCTTTGAGATACCAGGGAATGTGAAGTACCAGCAGGCTGGAGCTGCTTCCATCACCTGGATCCCCGAGGAGGGCTGAGAGCAGCCCATGCCCGAGGGAGGGAGGAAGGAAGACCCAAGGCAGGCTCCACTTGGCACTGCAGGGCAAAGAGCCACTCGCCCAAACGCTCCCAAAGCCTCAAACTCTGCTCCAGGCACGGCCCAGATCCCACCCTGGATCCATCCCCTGCATTTCCAGCCTTCTTGACATGTGCACTGCCTGCTGTGCCTCCCAGCCAGGCAGAGGGATCACTTCCCACTCCATTCCCTGTTCCAGCAGAACTCTTTCCAGCTCACACCTCATAGAACCTTCCCTGCTTTGCAGTTCGTGCCCCATAAAACCTTCACCACTCTGACTTCACCACCCTTCATTTCACGCACTTTGGAGCTCCAAAACCCACCCAGGGGAACGTCCAGCACCCCGAAAATCAGGATGTTCCGACGCCAGCGAGTCACCGAGCCCACGGGAAGAGTGCTCAGCTTACAGACACGAGAGGCAGAGATAAGCCAGAACCCTTGACACAGCAAGGTTAACATGAGATAAAAATCTAATAAAGAGCACAAAGTAACATCCTGCCCGGGCAGGGATAAAAACCTCTCCCGGGCCGCAGTCAGCACCGCGAGCTGCAGTCGCACAAACGAAACTGCTAACGCGCCGTTTCCCAGCGCTGGAGGCAGCACAGGGACGGAGTCACCGGCCCCCCATGTGCTGCAGGGCCAGCTGAGGGAAGTTTCCACCGGAGAGAGCCTTGCCTGTCTGCAGAAATTCGCTCTGTTAATCGTTTCTCCCACCCTGGAGCACAACGCGCCTCCACGGGTGCTCGAGGTTAATCAGCTCCTTTCTGTGCACTCTCAGCGACACCCCTGAGCTCCACACCTTCTCCCCTTCAGAACAATCAGCTTTGTTAAAAATAGAAGCCAGACACACACATACACACACACACAGAGCGGATCTCCTACCTCACCATAACTGGTCAAGGCTCCTGACCCGGCACAGAGACACCGGTTAGTCCACAGAAACCACAGGGCAGCTCAAGGGGCAGGAAGGTTTCGGAGGGTTGGGGAGGTGGGGGGAGCTGCTCTAGGATGCAGAGGGCAGTTTGCTGCCTCCCAGGAACGCTCCAGCCTCCAGCATCCTCCAGGAGCGCCGGGCAGGGCGGCAGAGGCCGCAAAGTTTCAAGTGAAGTGACAGCGAGTTATTTACTCAAAAACAACCCGGCTTGCTGTGGAAGGGAGCAGGGGTGGGGAGAAGAAAAGGAAGTCATCTCGTTCTCTTATCGGCAGCGAGGCAGCAGCTGTGAGTGGAGTGGTGAGCAGGGGATGGTGAGGGCAGCCACCACCAGGGCGTGACGACATCTGCCTGTCAGCTCCCTGGGCAGCCAGGGCTGAAGGAGAAGGAGAAAGAGCCACTAACGGGCAGAGTTCTATTCCATGGAGCTCTGGGCACCACTTCCTACGACATCTTTCTCCCCCCCACCCTTGCGAAGCAGCTGCAGAGTTTTCTGCTCCAGACCTTCTGTGCTGCAGGGGTGTCATCACCTGAGAGAAAGTAGCGAAGGCATTATTGGCCGAGTTTGAAGCGTGGCTCGGTGTTTATGGTGGTCCTGACCAGGCAGGGACACATCTCAGCCACCCAGCCCAGGTGCCTCAAGTCAGGCAGCCCAAGCACCTCCAATGTCCAGAGACAACGAGGGAGAGAAAACATCTTTTATTGCCTCACGTGGTATGAGTGGGACATTCAGACAAGCCTTCAGGCACACGGACCTCTCCCCAGACCACCCCTGTGATGACAAGAGGACGACTGCGCTCTTCCAAACCGAGCCCCCAACCACCACTGGCCTCCCCTGTCTCGGCTCAACGAGCTGGGGAGGAAGAGCACAACACCCAGTGCTGGTAAATTGGGGATCACTGCGGCCCTGCAGCCACACGACTGGCCAAACAGCCCCCTCCTGCCTCATCCTGCAAGCCCCTTGCGTCACCAGCTTCCCAGGGCAGGAGAAAGCAGAGCTGGGAAGGCCGTCCCCGGGCTGGCAAACAACTAAATACCCATCAATCAAGGTATTAAATGGCTGGGAATGCGGCTGCCTCTGCAATCCTGAGCGTTTAGTCCATTATCCCGCAGACACTTAGCACAATTATGGTTGCTTTGTGGCGAGCCTTTAATGTGCCAACAGAGCAGCTGAGGCACGGAGCGAGATTTAGGGATCAGCAGATCTCCACCTCAGAGCAAAGCCCGGCACTCTGGAGGTCCCAGCTCGCTGCAGAGACTGGGAAATGCTGGGCAGGGCTGGTCCCCCAGGGCCCAGCAGGGATGGGGAGCAGGGGGTGAACAGCACAGAGCTTGGGCACTTTGAGGGGTTAATCCCACTCCCAGAACAAGAGCTGGGCTCCTCATCCTGCTAAAAGAGGAAGAGCAGCTCTTACACTCCAGGAGGATGCTCAGATCCTTGTTTTCTCGTGCCGGTATCCATGTAATGCCCACGACAATTCCACCACCCCAAACATCCACCAGCCTGTACAGCAGTCACTAAACATCACCCCAAAGCAGCAATGTTCCTGCCAGAGTTTTCAGTGGATTTGGTTTGATTCTAGCACCCAGAAACAACTGAATTTCGCTCCATCTTGAAGACAGGCAGAGGTGTCAGAGTAAGAATTATCCAAAGCCATCTCCAGCCTGACATTCCAGCTGGAGCCTGTGAGGAAAAGTGCTCCAGAAGTGCCAGGGAAACACAGGGAAAGTGGTAACAGAGGAGCTTTGGAGACAGCAAAGAAGCCTCAAAAAACTTGCCTGTGGGAAAGGCAGTGCTTGGAACTGGCTCTGGAGCTCTCCTTATCCCTACAATGCAAGCAGGAGGTGGATTTCTCCTGAGCTTAGCCTACAGTTAACAGGTCAGCTCTTCCAAAGACAAAACACCCAAGGAATAAAACCACATCCTCTCTCCCTGTCACCATTCCAAGGCTGAAAGCAGCCCTGGAAACACAAGGAAGAGCTGAACTGGCGTCCAACAATCGAGGGCAGCAAGTGGTTTCACAACTAGAACAGGACTCGCCTTTGTTCCCTGCCAGCACTTCCCTCCAAACCTGAGCTTTTAAATACACCCCAGCTTCCTATTTAGCACTCAGACACTCCTCCTCTGCCCAACAGGCAGACAGTGCAGATGCCAGAGATAACAGCTGCAATGATACAGCAGAAAGGGAGGAAAGAATAAAAGGAGGTTGATCCTGGTGGAGCTTTGAATCCCCTCCGGTGTCCCAGCGTGTTGGGATGCAGAGCCCTCCTGGCATCACAGCCTGGGGCTCAGCACTGGGGGAGCAAATACGGGGCCACAGCCTCTGTCTCCCAAAAATCCAGCAGTGTCCAACCCAGCTGGCAGCTTTTGAGGCATCTGAGCAGCAGCCAGGGGAAATTCCAGCCCGTTTTCGCTTTGCACCGGGCTGAAGAACCTTAATTGTGCCGTGGCTTGTGCCCTGAACACCCAGCTGGAGCTTTAAGGATTGCAGGAGTCTGTTCAAATCCCAGAGGTCCTTTGCACCCCTCTTCTTCCTGAGGGCAGGAAGGGCACCAAAACCAGCCACTTCCAACCTAGTCAAGCCCTTCCAAAGCACACCTTCCTCACTGAGCTGCGCTGCTGGAGGGGCACACAAGTTCCTCTTAGCTGAGAGGGCAACACTGAGAGTTCCCACAGCTACAGCAGCACAAATCCTGACCCCCCCCTGTGCCCAGCCCTACCTAGAGCAGGGTTGGAATCGTCCAAGATGGGTTGGTTCAACACAGGACATTGCCACTGCAGCACATCCTTCCCTTGCCCAGGCTGGAATAAGCCCTGACCAAAGACGTTGCAGGAAGTGGGAACTGCATCCATCGACCAGGTTATGACCAAAGGGCAAGAAGAGGCTTGAAAACACATGCAGCTGCTCCTGTTACACTGCCAAGACAACCCCCAGGACAACCCTGAGACCTTCCAGGGAAAGGGCAGAGGGAAGGAGGTCACCCTGGCAAAGGCACAGGCAGAGCAGGTGCCCCACGGGGCAGTGGTCACACCTCAGTGCCCCGTGGCCAAAGCTCAGCTGGGGTTGGTTCTTTAGGTTCCTCTGCTCCATCTGGTGGTTAGAAAGCTTTTAAAGCCGTGTAGGGCAAACCTGGGCTGCTCCACATGTGGCCTCTTCGTCTTCTGGGCTCTCTGGCCAGAGAGGCTGAGGAGAAGCTTGGGCTGAGCAAGAAGGTTCCCCAGTGAGGGTGGCAGAACATTGGCACAGGAGAAGCTGTGGCTGCCCCATCCCTGGGAGTGTCCAAGGCCGGGTTGGGGCAACCTGGGCTACTGGAAGATGTCCCTGCCCATGGCAGGGGGTGGCACTGGATGGTTTTTAAGGTCCCTTTGAACCCAAACCGTCCTGTGACTCCACCAACCACTTTGGTGAGTGCAGAGAAACACTTAGAGAGAGCAGAAAGCTGAATGTGAGGGGATCACCTCCCAGATCAGACAACCCAGGTCACTGTGAGTATGAGAACCTGGAGAGCCAGTCGGGCTCCCAGTGCAAACCACGAGGATGGGCACGTTCTGCAGCAGCAGCAGCACTGGGGCACCCCAGAGAAACGTTTTGGGAGCAAGAAAAGCAGGTAGGGCCAGCAGCCAGCACCTGACTGCAGCATTTGGCTCCTACTTTTCCTGTTGGATCTGTAGGATAACACTTAGGCATCCCAGACCTGAGCTGCAGGAAAGCCAACGTGTTGCAGGAGGGCAAACAACTTATTTTTAGGACGATGCCAAGGGCAGGAAAACCCCTGAGCCCAGAGGAAAACCAAAACCAGCCCCCAAGGCAGCAGGAGGAGTGGGCAGGGGCTTTCACCGTGGACCAGGACCTTCCTCATTCAGCAGGTTCCCTTCCCAGCAGCACCACAATATAAATAACTAAGTAAGTAAGGCAAGAGCATCTCGGCTTCCCCAGCTGGCACCGGGGCCGGCAGCAGGAGAGGAGATTCCTGCAGCGCTGTCCTCCCTGCCCTGACACACAGCACCTTTGCCCCAGCCCCTGGCATCATGTGCATCCTTGCTGAAGGCCAGAAACCCTCGGCTTTCAAGGATTATATAACCCAGTGAGCTAATTAAAAACGAGGGGTTCTATTTCTGACCCCGGGCAGGGTGACAGGACCAAAATAAGGCCCATAACGGGCCCAAGTCCCCTTTGAAGAGTGGCCAAGGGCTATTTTTTACCTCGAGACACATCACGAAGAACTGGAGGGAGGAAAAAAAAAACAAAAAAAAAAAAATACCAGGGTTATTTTTAGAATTTAATCAGTGGCAGAGCTCGTTGCATTTCTTCGATGGGAGTATTTCGGGAGGGTGGGAGGAAGAGGGGGAGCAGACAAACAAACAAACAACCTACCCCCCCCCAAAAAAAAAATATATATAGGACAAATATAGCCCTGGCAACTCCCTCACACGTAGGGATGCTGCTCCAAGGGCATGAAGGGGATTTTTTTTTTTGGTGCTGTTTTGAAATTAAATCTTTGTCACCTTCCCGCCCTCTTGAAGGGTCACAGGACACATCCCGAGGGATGGGCTCTCCTCTGCCTGTTATCCCAACTCCCAACCTGCTGTTCCAGGGGCCTGTAGCTGGAGGAGCTTCCCAATTCCAATGGTCATCCTGGAGGGAGCATCCAGCAGAGCTGATATTGCTGTTGCTCACCCTCCTGCCACTCTGAGCAGGTTTCTCCTCCGTCTCTCTCGCTGAGAATACTCCATTTTTATAAACACCTCAACAGCTCCTTGGAGCAGGGGGGAAGTCAGATGTTCTACCTCCTGCCTGTGCCCTGCTCTTATTTTTAAGGCAGGATTTTTTTATTTACCCTTGTTTTGCCCACTCAACCAGGGCTCTTTTACCCCCTCTTGGCACCCAGGGTGCCCACCTCCTCCAACCCACCAAGGAGGTGCTCAGTGCTGCTGCCCATCCCACAGGGCTGAGCTGATATTCAATCTGACCAAAAAGGGAACTTGGAAAACGTGTTAATCTCTCTCTCTTCCCATCGAGCTGTTCTGGTGAGGGCTACTGCAAACCTGACATTTTTAATGGGGAAAAAAAAAAAACCAAAATCACTTTTGCAGCACCCAGAGGAGATTAACAGACAGCAAAAAAGAAGAGTCATGGCTTTTTCTCCCAGCTCAGCCCCACATCCACACTCAAAATTCCCTGGGGAAGATGGACAAGCAGCAGCCACAACAAGGGCTGGCTGGGAACCTCCCCCAAGGGCCTTGGGCACAGGAAAACCTTGAGCAGGTCCTTGCAGAGAGCCAGGCTCTTCACCTGATAACACAATCAGCACAGCTGCAGCCAACCCCAGCCCAGCTACCAAGCTGCACTTCCCTCTCCTCTCCCCCAGCTCTTCTTTCCACACCAAGAAGCTGCAAAAAGTGAGATAAAGTTTGTCACTCCTGCTGGGGGAGGGTTACCCAGCTCTGAGCCCCCACCAGAGGAGCTGGGGGGAGCCCTGCTGAGATTCCAACCACGGCTGGACCAACTGACCCCCTCCCTGAGGCGCTTTTGGGGGCATCTAAGGCCAGTTTGGATGGGGTTGGAGCGACCTGGTGTAGTGGAAGGTGTCCCTACCCGTGGCAGGGACAGATAATCTTATTAATTATCAATAATAATAATAATATAATTATCACATCATACAAGCAGCAGCAGCAGGAGCTATTTGCAGAGAAAAATGCACACGCAGGAAGCACACAGTTCCTGATTTCCAGCCTGGTTTCATGTGAAGAATTTCCTCCTTCCCTTTGGATCCGTGCAGGAAGCTGCAAAAAACAGAGGCAGCCCCGTAATCTCATTAGGCTCCATCCCACCCACGTTTCCTGGAGAACACGCACTGGGAACTGCAGGAACCACTTTCCATCCCTGCCCAGCACTCCCATCACCAGGCAGCAAGTGCAGCCCTGCCCAAGGTGCTGCTTTTGGTCAGGGCAGCAAAACAAAAAAACCCAACAAAAACAACAGAATAAACAGTTCCACTGCAAAGAAAAGGATTAAATTGATACTCAGGAGAGCTGCAGCCTCAGGAATGCTGCTTCCACACACACCCCACGAGGTGGGGGGGCTGGTTTTAGCTGGGAATGAGGTACTGGCTTTGTTCATGCCTCGGGACAGGGATGGGAAACCCACACGGTGAAAGAAGTTTTCAGTGATTGGGAAATCAAAGAGCATCTGCAGTGCAAGAGTGGGAGGTGACAGGGATGGTGGATGGGGGACATCTGGAGGGTGGTGAGAGGTGATAAACCTGGCTGGGCACAGAAAAGCTCCCAGCTCCGGGTTCTCCGCTCACAGAACCCTCCTGGGCAGGGACCAGGCTGCTGGTTTGCTCGTGGGGTGACAGAGGTGGTGGGCACCAAGCATAAAGGAGCCCCTTGGGCTTGGCCAGTCCTTTCCAAGAGGAGCAAAGAGCTGAATAATCCCCCTCTTTTCGGAACACAAACCTTCCTTCCAGCTGCTCCAGCGCTGTCAGTGAGAGATCTGGCATGAAAAGCCAGCCCCAAGGAAAACCTCCAGGAGAGCAGGGTCTGCCTCACTGAGAAGAGGGAGGTGCCAATGCCCACCTTTTTGCAGCCCCAGGAGCACCTCCAGCTGGGCCCTGGGGCTGCCACATGAGCAGGGTTTGTTCTCCTTCCCGAGGAGCAGCAGGAGCCACAGGCACGTTCCTGCTGAGCCCCTCACGTGCCTTGGCCATCCAAGGGGAGAAGAGCCTTGCTGGGCAGGCAGCTCAGGTGCTGGCAGCACTGGCAGCAGCCGTCCCAGTGCCTTCTGGCTCGCTTGCCACGTCCAAACAGCTCCAAAAAACCTGGGAGAGCCCAGGCGAGCTCCGCCGGAGCACAAAGCCCCGATTCATCCACTCAGGTGCCTCCTGAGAAGAATCATCTCCTAGAAACCAGCCCCACTTAGGCCTGGCTGCAGCTCGGGTACCAGCCAGCCACGGGGGGGAAGCTGGCCCCCCGTGCAGCTCTGGCAGTGGGAGTGGAAGCCTTGGCTCCCTCTCCGGAGCTCTGTGCCTGCCCCGCGCTGCAGACGGCGAGGAATTCTCCTTGGCAGCCCTCAAAAGAGGTACAGCTGCATCCCACAGGCGTGTTCTCCAGGGCTGGGAGAGCTTTGTCGTGGGACCATAACGAGAGCAGCTCGCTGGGCCTGGGGGAAAACGATAGGATGCTGGAAAATCACTGAGAGCCTGATCCAAAACCCCTCCTGGGCAAGGCCAGTTTTCTCTCCCTGAACTCGGGCATTAACCAACCATCCTTATTCCCTCCCTGGAAAAGGGGGGAGAAGGGTGTATTTATGCATTTCATGACCTGCCCCTCTCTGGAAATAAACAGCAGGCTGGGGGCTTGGAATTGAAACGTAATTTAAGTTGCTGCTGCTGTTCCAGTCCTCATTTACCACGGCTAAGCCTGGTGGAAAAGCACGTCTGCTCCTCCTCCCCAAGCATTTCTGCCCAGGCAGCCTCAGCATACACAGACAAAGCCCCTTGAGCTTTGATTCTCCCATCCTCTGTGAACAAAGCCTGTGTCCAAAGCTGTCTTCATACAGCCTGGCCAGAGAGAGAAAACCAGGAAAGCCTGAGCCAAGGTCCAGGTGCAGCCACAGCAAAGGAGGGAGGGCAAAAGGTGCCTTTTGACTGCTCTTTTTTTGAGCTGGAGCTGAGCACAAGGCAGCTCAGAGCCAAGGGCTGAGGTGCCCCCTGAAGAGATGGGAATGAAGAGCTCCCAAAAAGTGCCAGAGGGTATTTCTGAGCTGCCAAAGGCTTGAGCCACCAGCCAGATCCACACTCCTGATTCCAGCCACCAGCCAGATCCACACTCCTGGATCCAGCCACCAGCCAGATCCACACTCCTGATTCCAGCCACCAGCCAGATCCATACTCCTAAATCCAGCCACCACTTCCCAGAGCTCTGCCCATCGCGTTGCTGCCGAACATCCAAGATGCCAAAACACTGACCTGGTTTTGCTTCCTGCACCAGAAGTTACCACCTCCCCACCAGCAGCCAGGCTGCCAAAGTAAGCAGCTATTGCAAATACTCCAGCTCAGTATTTACATTTGGATTCAGCACAGGAAGCATGTGTTTCCCCACTGGTAAGGGGAGTGGGAAGGCTGGGACCACAGGCTGGCATTGTATTCCCTGTCACTGCAGGTGAGGCCCTGGCACAGGTTGCCCAGAGAAGCTGTGGCTGCCCCAGCCCTGGAAGTGTCCAAGGACAGGTTGGACGGGGCCTGGAGCAACCTGGGCTAGTGGAAGGTGTCCCTGCCCATGGCAGAGGGGGTTTGGATTAAGATGCTCTTTAAGACCCCTCCCAACCCGAACAATTCCACAATTCCACGAAATCTGATACGGAAATGGAAGCATTTCACCAGAGTACTTGTGAGCACCAATTAGTCTGCTCATTCAGGGTCCCCAAAACTGGAAGCTTGGTCCTTTCACTCCCAGCATCCCCAGCCAGGGGCAGTTACCCCCTCCTAGTGCTGTGAACTTGGACCTGCACAGAGGAACCATCTCCTCCACAGCTGCTTCACCAGCAGCAGCAACCCCCAAAGCAGCAGAACCCCCAGCACAAAGTGCCTCCACACCCCACTGATCACCTCCCAGCACTCAATCCTGCAGGACTGGAGCAACCTTTGGAGGCAGCCAGCCTCAGGAAGCTGGCATTTACTCACTTCCTCCAGACTTTCCCTTCCTCCCAGCCACAGCATCCCAGGAAAACGCGGCTGTCGGGCAAAAAAGCCTGCCCTGCAGACAAGGGCAAGGCACAGGGCAGCCACCAAGTGCTCCTGGCACTGTGAAAGCCTTTTCTAGGGATAAAAAAAAAAAAAAAATAAACAGGGAATTTGGGGTGTGCTGGCCGGGGGTGTGAGGTTTATCCCCCCTGATCTTTATGGCACAGCAAAGGCCTCTCCTCATGGCTGAGCAGCATCACTCAGATCCCAGGAGTGATCAGCTCCAGGCCATGCCACGAGCCAGAGGGAGAACAGCATCAGCATGGGATCAGGCAGGGCAGAAAGGTGCCACAAACACCTGGCAGGTACCCTAAAAACCTGCTGGGCAAGAGGAGAAAGGCCAGGGGAAAAGGACCCGAGCGATGGTTCAGAAGCAGGAGCAGCAAATCCCGCACAGGTGGAAAGGATGGAGCGACAGATATTGGGAGGAATCACCCCCCACCAACACACATCCTCCCAAAAATCCAGCCCACGTGGCTCTGCCCCCTCTCAGCAGCAGGAGCAGTCACCAGCCAGGTTCCTCAGGACTCCTGCAGTGCTGAGCTGGCAGCAGCATCCCGACCACACTCCTAAACCAACGGAGCCCCTGAACGCCGGAGATACGGGAAAGTGAGTGAGGAGAATATGGAGTTATTACACGTCCAGGGGGTGGTGGTTGTGGCAGTCCCCGCGATGACCTGGCCCTGCTGGGTCCTGCGGCACCTCTGAGCACTCCCTGTCCTGTAACCGATCCCAGGTCCCAGCCCGGAGTGATCAGCAGCTGAGCGGCTGCTCCAGGCCACCTCCCCACCCCCCATCCCCCAGGGCTTTTCGGAACACATTCGGCTTGTAGCAGCAACAAAGGCTTTTTCAGGTCACCTTAAGGCCGTCCCGGGGAAAGGACGCTCAGGAATGAAGAATCAGCTGTAAGAATCCCCCCCCTGCACTTCAGCGCAGGGGCTGTGTGTGTGTGTGACCCGGCACGGAGAGAAGATGTCCATTTATCCCTTGGGAAGCCACAGCAGGGACGATGCCCCCAAGTCACACAGGCTCTGCCACCACCCAGAAAAACCCCCGAAGCAACAGCGTCTTTGGGGGAAGCCGGGGGAGGCACCACCAACACACCACATGCTCCAAAGTACAGCCTTTTTTCTTTTCCACCCCACAACCCACAAAGACATTTCGAGCAAGTTTTAACGCTTATCCTGTTTTGGGATCCCCTCTCCAGCATCCCCGGCACTGGGTACCGCGCCTAATGGGAGAGGATGCTCCCAAAGGTCTCGGGGTGCTGCGGGGAGAAACGGCGGGGCCGAGAGGGCTTGGGGTGACCCGGAGCGGGCTGGGGGAGAGGGGCGGGGGTGGCAACCGGGGGACGGGGAAGACGCGGGAGGTGCAACTTTATCCCGACCACCGGAGCCCCGAGCTCCGACAGCGCGCAGCCGGCGGCACGGCAAAGGGACACGGGGACACGGGACAGGGGGACACGGGCACAGGGCGAACCGAGGGGCACTCGCGGGGACGGGGGGCAGGTCCGAGCTGGAGTGGGAGCCGGTGGAAGCGGTGCCCGGGACCCGCGGGCGCTCCGGTGGCCGCTGCCGGGGGGACGCGCTTGCCGCGGGTCGGGACGGGACGGGATGGGATGAGATGAGATGGGACGGGATAGGATGGGATGAGATTAGATGGGATGGGACGACTCGCTCCTTACCTGCGGGAGGTCATGGCTCCACGGAGCTCCGCTCCCGGCCCCGCTCCCGCACCGACTGCCCGCACCGCCGCGCCCCGGCGGGCGCTGGGCCCGGACCGCCGGGGAAACCCCTCCCTGTGACGCGGGGGAATCCCCGCCCTCTGCCCCGCCCGGGTCCCGCTCTCCATCGCTGGGGCTGTTTCCCCGGCTATTTCGCCATCCTGGATGCGCCTTCTCCGCATCTCCATCGGACCCCGGGGCTTGGCAGCGCGGGGGAGTTCCTGGAATGGAGTCGCGGAGTGGTTACGGTGGGAAAAGCCCTCCCGAGATCATCCAGTGCACACCACTAAGCCTTGTTCCCCAGAGCCACATGCACACGGGTTTCGGACACTTCCAGGGGTGTTTATTCCATCACTGCCATGGGCAGTCCCTTCCAAAGCCTGACCACCCCTTTCAGTGAAGGAGTTTTTACTCATATCCAATCTCAACCTCTCCTGGTGCAGCTCGAGGCTGTTCCCTTTCCTCCTGTCCCTGTTCCCTGGGAGCAGAGCCCGACCCCCCCGGCTCCCCCCTCCTGTCAGGGAGTTGCAGAGCCAGAAGGTCCCCCCTGAGCCTCCTTTTCTCCAGGCTGAACCCCCCCACCAGCTCCCTCAGCCCCTCCTGATGCTCCAGCCCCTTCCCAGCTCTATTCCCTTCTCTGAACACTCTCCAGCCCCTCAATGTCCTTTTTCTTGTAAGGAGTCCAAAACTGAACCCAGGATTTGAGGTGTGGTACAGGGGGGGACCAGCAGCAATTTAAGACATCCCTCAGTACCCAAACACCTCTAAAGGTCCAGATTTTGGGGGCTGAGTTGGTAAAAGTTCATAAAAGCTGCCAAAATAGTGAAACAAGCCGCAAAACACTGAGAATCCAAGGCTAGTGAGGCTCAGCCGTGTCTGTTATCCCTAAAAGGTCCTGACTCAGGGGTGCTTTGGAATCAGGAGGGCAACAGTGTCCCCAGGGTGAGTCCCCCACTCCCATCCCAACATCTCTGGTGCCACCAAAACCTCCCACTGGGATAAACTGGGGGCCAGGTGTGCACTTCATACAAATAAAGCACATTTCGCCATATGAAGTGTCGGTTCAGAGGCCTTTAATGAACTCCCGTGGAATACACGTTGTTTCACATAACAGCCAGAAATTAACCCAAAGAAATGCCCTCAATCTGGCACCTTTCGTGAATGCTGGGTGAGAAAACAAAGCCAGCTGTCCAAGGGAGAGAAAAAGCCAGGACACAGCCAGTGACATCCCCTCCCTCCCCCCACCCCCCCTCCCCAGTCTGCCCGTGGTGTCAAAAATAGCAGTTTTATAACTATAATAAGACTCAGCGAATTCCATGTCTATTCGGGGAATACCCAGGGAGCTGGCAGCCAGGAGCCAGCTCATTTCTGACTTCAGCTTCCCTGAATGCCACTGGCTTGCTCACAGGGCAACGAGGAGCACAGAGGCCAAATAGCAACCCCTGCTAATGGTGACCCCTGTCCTCTCCTTCCCTCCTTTCCCCTCCCGTCCAGGCTCCCAGGCCTTGGGACCTTCTCTCAGGGCACTGAGGCTCCTTTGTGAGGCCAAACTGTGTGTGTGCCACTGGGATGAGACCCTTCCTGAGGGCACTGCTCGTGGGCAGCAGTTCAGCTTCTTGGTTTAAAAAAAAAAAAA
>NW_020956983.1:43416-45191 GCF_003031625.1 Empidonax traillii
TTAGGCCCCGTTTACATATTGAATTTCACACCCCTCGGATTAAAAATGAGGAAGAACATGAGGTCTGTAATGCACGTATGACCAAAGCCACCAAACCCCACCTGTAACAACAGGGTTGGGGCCCAAAAATTTATAAGGTAAAGGGAGAGGGGAGGGAGCAGAAAAATCAGAGAGGGAAAACACAGTATTTGTGATGTCTGGATCGTGCAAATCTTTATTGAACATGACCAGCCCTGTAGTCCTGGGTTGGTAAATTGAATTATTTGTGAATCTGTGCTTTTACAGAGCCCAACCAGACTGACAGTGCTCACTTGGTTATAATCAGAAATTAAGCCCAGCTGCACTCCCTGATCTCTGAGGACCAGCTGGAACTCAAGAAGGGGGTTATTTCCTGCTAAATTTATGTACCTTTAATGAAGGTCTCCCCTTTGGCTTCTCACACAGCCAGGCTGGAACTCCTGGAGAGAGCTGAGGATGGGGGAGACCACCCAACCCCAACTGTGCTGCCTCCTCTGGGGGACACCAGCACTTTGCCTCTGCTCCCAGTGAGTGCTGGCTGGGCAGCCAGGCATGTTCCTGGGAGCACTGGGAAGCTGCCAAAACCATGGCCAGGCCATCCCCCTGTCCTGAGTCCCAACTGCTGCCTGCCCAAGCGTGCCCCCCAGCACGGCTCCTGTCCTTTCCCCCTTCCCTCCTTCCCCTCACAATGGCTTTTTCCAGCCTGGAAGTGAAAAATCCCTGCAGCTGCCAGGGGTTCTTCTCCCCTCTGGCCAAGACAAGGATGGCTTTTTCTCCCGCTGCTCTGCAGCAGAGCTGGCAAAACGCCTCTGGAAGAGGGAAGAGGGACTGGCTTCGCAAGCCCGTGCCTGTCAGGGCATAATCAAGTCATTGTCGGGGAGAGGCTGCCCCAGGAGGCTGATCCTGAGCAAAACACGGCCCCAGTGGTGAGCTCTGCACCCCCTGGGGCTGCTCACACACTGGGCCTGTTGTTCCCCACTCGCTGTTGACTGAAGAGCCAATTCAGACCCCAATCGACTCCCATCGCTGCTGGTGTCAAAACGACTCCATTTGCTAAATTAGCTGCTCCCAGATGGCAGGAAACCCATGTTCTGGTCTCGCTTCACCCCGCTTGGGTGAACCTGGCGCTCTCTGTTGAATGGAATTCTGCACCTCTCGCCCTTTTCTGGCAGAAAGATGATGCTGCAGGCACTGGTGGGAGAGCCAGGTGCAAAGGCACCCTCAGGAACACCTGATCAGAGCGGGAATGGAGATGCTGGTCCATCTCAGAGAATATCCTGAGCTGGGAGGGACCCACAAGGATCAGAGTTCAACTCCTGGCCCTGCACAGGACACCCCAAAAATCCCACCCCGTGCCTCAGAAGATACAGCAGGTACCTGCATGAGCCACTCAGGTTCTGAGGGAAATCTGTCCAGGAAACAGTGAACAAGTGTGAGATACAAAAAAAAGAAAAGAAGCAACAGGCCCCTTAAAAACATATTTAATAGTTTTCAAACTTTATTTCATGGTGATTGACGAAAGACACGAGTTAGTAATGGTTATATCATGCTGCTCCTCTACTGTGCATTGCCCTTCAGAATTCATACAGCAGTTCACAATGGTCATTAATTTACCCTATAAATGAAGCCACGTGGACATTAAAAAAAAAACAAACAACACCAAAAAAGGCCAAAAAAAAAAAAAACCAAAACAAAAAAAACCAAACCCAGAAAAAAAAAACAAACCTCAATGTCTCTTTTTTCTTTTTCTTTTTTTT
>NW_020956983.1:46633-57345 GCF_003031625.1 Empidonax traillii
GCTGTTTTTTACACAGAGCTGCCATCTCAGGGTGGGGAAGGGGACGTAGATGCTGCACAGCATCATTAAATCCTTCCCCTGGAGAAGGAACCCGGATGGAGAGGGTCATCTCCTCCCCAGCTGCGAGCCACTGGCTCTTCTCCTGCTTCCAGGAGATCCCATGTCCGCAGGCAAACGTGTGCTGGGCGACAGACACTCACAAACACTCACCATCCACTCACAGACACACTTACTGGCTTTGTCACTGGCCACTACAACATTTGCTTTCAAGGAAGAAAACACCTAAAAACCCCCCCCCCCCCCCCCCCCCCCAAAAAAAAAAAAACCCAAAACACTCCAGCCCCGGCTCGTGCCCCGTTCCCATTCCTGCTGGAGCTGTTCCTGCCGGGCTGGCAGCATCCAGAGGAGCTTTGATCGTGGCCTGGAAGACCCTGCACGGCCCTGGGCGTTGCAAAAAAACCATGGAAGTCCGAGGTGAAACTCCAAATTCTCCTCCTGGGAGAGGCTCCAGCGCCCGCTCCGCACTCCCAGGCTGGCGAAGAATCCGAGGGCAAAGTCACGGGAGGACAGACACATCCAGCAGATCTTTGAAAAGCAAAGAGGGGGCCCAGTCCCTACGCCCTCACAGCCTGTTTGGCAGTGCTGGAAGAGGAGGGGGTGGGAAGCACTTCCAGCCCTTGGAGATGGAGCTCCAAGGTATCCCCGGCGCGCGTGGGAGGGCAAGGCTTGGTGGGCAGAAGCTCTTGGGAAGAGCAGCCAAGGAGGGCAAACAGGTGGTGGTTGGGACGTGTCTGGGTAGACAGGGAGCGTGGAAATGAGGTTTCACAGCTGCTTCTGCATGTGTCCAAGAGGAGGAGGAGGAGGAGGAGGAGAAGCAACAGAGAAATCAATGTTTCCCCCCCTTCCCAGCACCTCACAGTCCAGCAAACAGTCGTAAGACAAACCAAAGAGCAATGCTTTCCTGCCTGCTCAGAGCAGGCCTTGGTCTCTCTTCCAGTGCATGGCATCCCTGATTTTAACAGAGCACGAAGGAGAAAAGCACTTGAGATCCTTACACACATAAATTATAGTGAGAGGAAGGAGGGAGTGGGGAGGAGGAGGGAGGTTGGGGGTGAGCACAGGGCCAGGAGAAGGCTTGGCAGAGCCAAGGGTGGCCATTCCCACCTCCCTGCTCAGCCAGGCACTGCAGAGGGGACGTTGGGGCCAGGCAGTGAATCCATGAAGGCCACATGTCTCGCCAGCACCGGCATCTTCTCCCCCCATGGGCACGGACAACAACCCAAGAACACAAGTAAGGAGGAGGGAAAAAAATAAAATACCACCCCTCCCCCCCAAAAAAAATAGAAAAAAAAAGGAAGCTTCAAGTATGAAGAAGATTTACAATGCAATGGGCAAGTTCTTCTGTCACTTCTTGGAGACTTGGTTCAAGGTTTGTTCTTTGTTGCTGCTGTTTGATTCGAGTCTGCCTGACCTGGATAGGCTGCAACCGAACGAATAACCCAAAAGAAAAGGTGTTTCCTCCCCTCCCTTCTTCCCCCCTCCCCTCTCTCCCCGCCCTCCCCTCCCTCCCCAAAAATATAAAAAGCAATAAGTTTACAAAAATAGAAAATAATTACAGCAATAGGCAGGAGGGAGGGGAGGAGGAGGGAGGGAGGGAGGGTCTCTGGGGGGGTCTATTTGGCCGAGCAGTGTAATATCCTGGGGTTGTTTAAAGCGTCCTCCACCAGGTGCAGTTCTTGGCGGTCCACGAGGACATCCCGTATGCAGCCAACGAAGCCAGTGCTGTAGGCCTTGGGCAGCTTGTGAGCCACACTCAGCTTCTCCAGCCCCCCTGCAGGAGACACAGAGAGCTCAGGGCACGGGGAAGGGGACACCCAGCCTGTCCCCAGTGCTGTCACACACCCCCACCCTGCACGCACAACCCGGTGCTGCTGGGAATGTCTTGGGGAGGGGGAACTAAGAGGGGGGGATGATTTCTCCCTGGAAAAGCGTTGTTGAACACTGCAAGGGGCTGCCCAGGGAGGTGGTGGAGTTCCCAACCCCCCTGGAGGTGTTCAAGAAACGGCTGGATGTGGTGCTGGTTCCCAGGTGGTGATGGGGCACAAGTTGGACTCGACCTCAGAGGTCTTTTCCAACCTCAGCCATTCCATAAATGTCTTATCAACAGCAGGGAAGACCTCCCAACATCTTTCCTGCCTAACAGTAAATATGAATTAATTAGTCAGTTAAATCAATTGGTTTTACGAAAATAAGTAGGAGTTATTTCCACTTAGATCAGCTCCTCTTTTGGAGGAGCCAGTGGGGCAGCCAAGCAAAAAATTTCTCATGGACAAATCCTGCTTTGCACATGACTTCCAGGCTGATTTCAGAAGGAGAAATGGCCCCCAGGATCCTCTCTTTTCATACATTTTTGAATATGAACTCCTTGGGAGTCAGGTTAGACCTGAACCTACAGGCTTAGACCGGGGAGATAAGAACAGATGCTTCCAAAAAGTGTAAATAGAATCTAAATCCATTGTTCCCTGTCAGGCTGGGGAGGCCCTGGCACAGGCTGCCCAGAGAAGCTGTGGCTGCCCCATCCCTGGGAGTGTCCAAGACCAGGCTGGACGGGGCTTGGAGCAACCTGAGCTAGTGGGAGGTGTCCCTGCCCATGGCAGGGGTTGGAATGGGATGAGCTTTAAGGTCCTTTCCAACCCAAACCATTCTGTGATTCTGTGCTTTAATTCACTGTTTTTTCCAGGCCAGCCTGGACGCTCACCCTGCCCACAACCAACTCACCCAGCCACAGGGCCCCGTCTGTGTCCAGTTGTGTGGCACCAAGTGGAGAAGAACCAGCAATGGGAGCTTCGTTCCCAACCTGGAGGGAACCTTCCCTCTGTACCCTGCTCCCAGAGTGGGGGGAAGAAGGAACAGAAGATGATTAGAGGAAAAACCCAGAGGTGTTCTCTGCTTTGCACCAAACCCTGACACGGGGCACCATCAGCCCTTCTCCAGCTGGAAGGGCAAGGGGAGCTGAGCTCTCCCTGTGGCTGTGGCATGGAGCAGTCCTTGGTCTAGCGCCACAGTGCTCCCCTCCAGCATCCCCATGGCATCCCACAGCCCCACCAGCGGCCACAGCTTCCTCCAGACCCACCAGCAGCAATCCCTGGCACGCCAAGGCACATGATCCTCACCACTCCCACAACCAACAAAAATAACGAGGGACAGCTCGGGCTCAACGCGCCAGAATGTCAAACAGCTCATGTAAAAGGCACAGACCTTCCCAGACCTCCTTGTTCCTGCCCCTCTGACATTTCCAGGCGTGCCCCAACACGCTCCCCTCCACAGGGCACTGCCCACATGCCTCTCCTCTATTATTATCCAAGGGCAGGAGCGATCCTTGGGGATCGCAGGGCGCCGTGACTCAGCTCGCCCGGCCCGGCGCATCCGCCCCGCTCCCGCTTTTCCCTCCCTCCCTCCAGCCTTCCCACCTGTAGGCTTTGATGTGGATCCACTGGTTGGTGTTGACTGGGACCGTGGATCTGAGGACGACTGGCTTGGAGCCCAGGTCGTAGGTCATCTGCACGAAGCCATCCACAATGGCCAGGGCGATGTAGTCCGAGCGCTCCAGCCCCTTCCCGCTCCACAGGATCAGCCCCTGAGTGGCCTCTGTTTTGATGCTCAGCTCGAAGTGGTTGGACTGCAGGGCCTTCTCACTGCGTGGGGAGGTGGGGGCAGAGTTAAAAACAAGGCAGCTCCTTGGAGCAGCCTTCTCTTCCCAGCCTGCTGGGACAACCTCCATCCAACCCCTGGCATCAGGCTACACGTGGGGTCTGTCCCTTCCTGAGGGGTCACAGACTTTGGGATATCAGGATGCCTGGTGCACGGGGTGGGAGCAGATGGGAAGCTCTGAACCAGCCCAGAGGATCAAAGAAATGGCCCTCGAGGTGTCTAACTCAAAGCAGTGGCACACCAGTCTTGCTACCCAAGGCTGGGGACTGGGAGAGGATGAGCAGTTTGAAGGAGAGGGAGGCTGCCCAGAGGCAGCAGAGCCTCCTTTCTCCTAGATGAGGTGCCTTTTCCCAAGGGAGGAATAAAGGAAGGGCGGGATTTCCTCCCCACTGGCATCCCCATCTCTGCTCAGTCCCTTCTGGAACAGGCACAGGGCTCTGAGCTTGCCCTGTGGGGTGGCCACACAACTCCTGGGATGCTGAGACACAGAGACTGGACAGCATGGACAACACAGACAGCTTTTTATTCCCAAGGGACGCTGCACCCAAAGGGCTGGACAAGGCTCTGCACGGAGCCTGATGCACTGCCAAGGTACCTCGCCCTGCTGAGCCCACCCTGCTGCTGCTCCTGGGCTGGAGGGACGGGGCTCCCTCCCTGTTTACTCACCCTCTGAAGAGCTGCATCCCTTACAAATAAAAAGCCAAGGATCTGGGCACACAGGACACACACACACACAGGGGGACAGAGACATGCAGAGGCAGCGACAGCAGAGCACGAGACACGAGAGCACCGAGCTTGGCTCACTCACCTGGGCTCCACGGGATAGTCCAGCGCCTCGGGACTCGGATGGGGGAAGAAAGGGGAGCGTGCCATAAGCAGGGGGCAGCAGAGGAGACCCTTCCCTTCCCTCTCACCCCCTCTGACACACAGGGAACAGCCCTGCTCAGCAGCAGCAGCTCTTCATCCCACACAGAAACCGCCTGGCGCGAGTGGGGAGCGCCAGGAACCGTCCCAGGGATGGAGGAGTCGCCTCCAACACGTTTGGGAGTGGTGGCTTAGCCAGGGGGAGCAGGATAACGCCAAGGAGGGAATGCAGCCCTGTCCTGGTGGTGTGGGGATGCTCCAGTGTGCTCCTGGGGGCTGGAGCACAGGTCTGTGAGGGGTGGTTGAGGGAGCTGGGGGGGCTCAGCCTGGAGAAAAGGAGGCTCAGGAAGGACCTTCGGACTCTCTACAGCTCCTTGACAGGAGGTTGTAGCCAGGTGAGGGTCCCTTCTCCCAGGGAACAAGTGACAGGACAAGAGGAAACAGCTCAAGTTGCACCAGCAGAGGTTTAGTTTAGATATCAGGGAAAATTTCTTCACTGGGAACGTGGTCAAGCATTGGAACAGGCTGCCCAGGGCAGTGGTGGAATCATCACCCCCTGGAAGTGCTCAAAAAACCCGTGTGGATGTGGCACTTGGGGACACTGTTTAGTGGTGCTGGGTTAACAGCTGGATTTAATGGTTTTAGAAGGCTTTTCCAACCTCAGTGATCCCATGATTCCAACCTCAGTGATCCCATGATTCCATGGCTATCAGCGTTCCTGGTACTCAGCCATGCTGCTGGGGTGTGGGTCCCAGGGACACACTGCTGGGGACAGGGAGCTTTGGGACCCTTCCCTGCAGGCAGGTCTCAGGCCTGCAGGAATTCTCTTGGAATCAGCAGAATCCCTCAGGTTGGAAAAGCCCTCTGAGACCATCCAGTCCAACCATTAACCCAGCACTAAACCATGTCACCACCTGCCACACCCACACATTTTTGGAACACTTCCAGGGGTGGTGACTCCACCACTGCCCTGGGCAGCCTGTGCCAATGCCTGGCCACCCTTCCAGTGAAGAAATCTTCCCTACTATCCCACCTAAACCTCCCCTGGCGCAACTCGAGGCCGTGTCCTCTTGTCCCGCCTTTGGGGCGCGCCTGAACGGGCTCCCGTGGAGTGGAACTGTCACACACAGCCTCTGAGTCAGCCCTGGGGCACTTGGAGCACGGGGTGTGCAGGGAGAAGGGGAAATCCAGGAGCCCAGCTGTCCCTCTGGCACTGCCTGCCAGCGCTCAGGGGCTGCAGGTCCCACGTCACGCTCAGCTCGAGCTACACGTGTGTGTGTGTAAAAATGGATGGCCCAGGCCAAAAGGCATGGGCATGTCAGGGCCAGCAGAGCCCAGAGAAGCACTGGCAGCGTTAGCCCTGCCCAGGGCACGCCCCAGTGTCTGCTTGGAGGCACAAAAAAAACCCCAACACCCTGCTCTGATGCGTCCCTCAGCCCGGCAGGGCTGGCGAGTGCGGCAGCTCTCCCTCGCAGGGTGGGGCATGCACGGCCAAAATAGGTTGGTCCAGGCAGGGAGAAGGTTAGGAATGGTGGCTTTGCCCCTTTGCAGAGCACTGGGAGAGGCAGGACACCTTCTGCTCATGGCAGGGTTGTGGCTCTGTGGGTGCAGAGGGACAGCGGGGCACTGGTGCAGGTCACTGCAGGCTCCCTCGCTGCTGCAGGGCACTGCCCAGCTCAGGAGGACACTTGGGATGCTCCTGAAAAGCCCTTTCCAAACCCAGAGCACCTCCCCAAGTGCTGTGAACATGCAGGTGATGGCTCTGTGGCTCCCCAGGTGCTGACACACATGCACACACCAGCTCAGCCTCCCATGCCCCCGCCTGACCCCCGGCTGGTAGAAAATGAGGTGAGATGGGGATGTGGCAGGCAGGAATCTCTCCAGCTCTCCCCCAGACATTGGGGGATACATCTGCATGGAGCAGGGCTCTCATTCCACCCCTGGTGCTCAGCAAGACAGACAGACAGCAAGTCCAGCTGTCAAGGCTGCTCTAGGGAAGAAGCTTCTCCCCATCCAGCTGCCCAGACTCTTCTTCTGACCCCCTGTCCCCACTTGCATCTCTTGAGGGGTTCCCAGGCCACACACTCTGACTGGGGAACATCCTCCCAGTGCCCTGCCTGGCCTCCCCTCTACAGCAGCAATGCCACATCCACGCTGGAAAAACATGTGCAGGATCAGCACCCTGGATTTCCATCAGCTGCTGATGGAACAGTGAGTCACAGGAGCTTTCCTCCTCTATGGCCATCCTTAAACTGTGCTTAAAACTCTGCTGAAGTCCAAAAAAAAAAAAAAATCATGCTTGAAAATGAAACCATGACTGTGGCTACGTTGCAGCACGCTGCAACCAGGAGCTGTGGTCAGTCCCTGAGTCCTCATCCCCCTGAAACGGGAACACCTGCCCGTGGCAGAGCCCGGGAGAGGGCCCAAATTCCTCCCTCTACCCTTCCCTGTGCTCCCCCATGAGTGGGCTGAGGTTGGGGTGGCGATGGGGGCGTGGTGAGGGCAGAGTGGAGCAGGGAGGGCCGTACTTACGCAGGGATCTCATTGCTCAGGTGGCTTGAAAACAAAGAAACAGGGACATTGAGAAAAGGGACAGACAGACAAGAGACTGACAGACAACAGCTCAGCACGGACACCCTCCCAGGCAGGGAGTTTGGAAACAGGGAATCCGGGGGTGTGACAGGCAGGTCGGTGAAGTCTCATCCAACACCCTCTCCCAGTGCCCTGGAGCTGGGAATTAACCACAGGGACACACGCTGGTGAGGAGGGAAGGGCACTGAGCCAGGGCACAGCAGAACCAGAGTGCCCTGAAGGAGAAACATCCAGCCCAGAGGCCGGGCAGGATCTCAGCCAGCAGCTCTGCCCATCCCGAGAGAGAAGCCCCAGGGAGCAGCACAGCCCCGGACACCACGGGGTGCACACCAGCACCTCCAGCCCATGGGGCTGGGCAGAGGCTGGAGAAGGTCCCACAGCAGTGATGGCCCCTCTGTGCTGGCAGAATGTCCCTTGTGGCACAAAACAGGCAGGGACACCAAGGCTCCAGCTCCACCCCACCCCCAAATCAGGCTGTGCTAACCCAGGTTAGCAGAGTGAGAGCAGCCAGGCCTGAACCTGGCCAGGCACTGCTGTTTCGGGGCAAACCCGCTGCCAACAAGGCAGCTTTAGACAGAGGTGAGGCCTGCTCAGAGCCCCAGTTTGGTTTGCTTCCCTTTGGAATTCCTGGATCCCAGCTCTTCCTCCTGCTGTCAGCCCTAACTCCTTGTCCGGAGCTCGGTTCAGCTCGGCAGCCGAGTTACCTCTTGGTGACGGCGTTGTGGTACTCCATGTATGTCCTGCCATCAAAGGCAATGGCCTCTGCATCCCCAGCAGCCTTCTCGATGATCACTGGGGGTGGGAAAGGCAAGAGCTGTCAGGATCCCCCCTTGGAGACCAGGGAAATCCCCCCTTTATGCTGAGCATCCCAAAGAAGATGAAGGCAAGCACCAACTGCCATCCCCTGGGGCCCTGTGGCACTCCAAGCAAGCCCCTGGAGAGGTTTGCTGTGGCTTTAGGGTCTGGAAGTTTGGGACCATCTCCCTGTTCTGCAGCCAACTGTCATCAGCTGTCAGTCAAATCTGCACTGAAATTTCGGCTTAATGGCTTTAAACTTAAAAGAGAGGAGGTTTAGATGAGATATTGGAAAGAAATTCTTGGCTGTGAGGGCGGGGAGGCACCGGCACGGGTTGCCCAGAAAAGCTGTGGCTGCCCCATCCCTGGGAGCGTTCAAGGCCAGGCTGGAGCAACCTGGGCTGATAGAAGGGGGAAGGAGTGGAATTATATGGTTTTTTTAAGGTCCCTTCCAACACAAAACATTCCAGGACTCTACAAAAGGGGACGAGATCCCCAGCCTGGCCCCGGCGCTGCTCCGTCCTGCCGCCACCAGCTCGCCAGGGAAGCAGCTCCGTTGCCAGTCCACATCCAGCCCACCCTGGCACCTCACCTTTCTCACAGTGGGCCCCAGAGAAGCCCCTCTGGCAGGCACACTCGTAGCTCTCCAGCCGGGGGCTGCAGGTGCCCCCGTTCTGGCAGGGGTTGGGTTTCTGGGTGCAGGGGTGGCCCCGGAACGGCGAGATCTCGATGGCGCTGCGGATGTTCTGCTCCTTCAGCACGGGAACCCCCTTGATGGAGATCTGGCAAGAGGAAACACAGGAGTTAGCAGGGAGGTGGGGAGGCCCTGGCACGGGTTGCCCAGAGAAGCTGTGGCTGCCCCAGCCCCTGGGAGTGTCCAAGGCCAGGTTGGAGCCACCTGGGCTAGTGGGAGGTGTCCCTGCCCACAGGGGTGGAATGGGATGGGCTTTTATGTCCTTTCCAACCCAAACCACTCCATGATTCTGTGATGACCCTCCACCACCCCATCCCTGTGCAGTGTGGGGACCGAGGGTAGCGTCCCTGAGGATAAGGGGAGATGGGAACCAGCCCCCAGCCCCACATGTTCCTGTGACACACCTTTGCCTCCCCTCCTGCCACTTTTCCTCCATGTGGGCCCACAGGCTGGGCCAGCCCATTGCCAGGCTCATCCTCCCTCCCCTCCAGCAGGACCAGGGCAGATGGCACATCTCCCAGCTGGACACTGGGCTGCCCAGCAGGACCTTACCCTCTGCACAGCCCCCTCGAAGCTGGTGGAGATGGCAGCTGCTCGAGCCAGCTTGCTGAAATCAGGGGCTCCTCCCACGTAAAACGGCTCCTTCAGGTTCAGGAAGGTGTGAGGCACCTGGGGAGGAGAGGGGAGATGGTGGAGAACGTGTCAGGATATCCCTGGGTGTCCTGTGCAGGCCCAGGAGCTGCACTTGATGAGCCCTGTGGGTCCCTTCCAATTTAGGATATTCTGTGATTCTATGAGAGGGGCCTCCAGGAAACCTCCTCATGCCAAGCTGCGAGGTCCCACCCGCCAGCAGCCACCTGGAAAAGGCTCCCTGTGGGTTTAATTTTTGGGGAGATGCTGTTCTAATGCCCTCAGGCATGGAGAGGGGGGCTCTGTTTTTGCGTGACCCCCCAAAACCAGGTAACCAAATATCGAAGTCTCTCCGGGGTGGGGGGTGATGTTGAAACCCAAACGCATTCCAGAAGGATTCAGCTTGGGTTCATCTGACTGCTACAGGTTCCCATGGCTAGAGGAGGTTCTCCTGCATCCCAGAGGGTGTGTGTTTGGAGGAGAAAGCTCCCTCCTTCCTGTCACCCTGCAGCCCCAACCGCCCAGCCCGGAAAATTCCGGGTGAGTCTTCAACTGCAGGGTTCACCAGGCAGGAATGACATCCCTTCCTGGGCACCTGGGATGGAGCCAGGGGCCCAGCAGAAGATGAGGTTATATGGATCACTAAGCTAATGTTTTGTGGAGTTTAAAAAAAAAAATAAAATTATTAGATTAATTGAAATGCTTTCGAAACGAAATGCAACTCTCTGGGGATGAATGATGGAAGGGGAAACGAGTGGCTCTAAAATCTAAAGAGAACCTAAAGCTGCTTGGTCAGATGGGAAGGGGAGTGGGTGAAACACTGAGATCTGGATGGAGAACGAGGTGCCAATGGCAGATGAGATGGAGGTGGGGTGGTTCATACTTATCTTTACCTTACGGGATTTCTGGGATCCAGAGACAGCAGGGGAGGGAAAAATACAAATGGAAATCAAAGGGAGAGAGAAAAAGAGAGAGAGAAAAAGGGAGATCAGTGGGTGACATTGCAAACATGCAGGGCCACAGGACCCCCGCTGCCAGCAGTGCTGGGGTAGCCAGGGAGGGGAAGGGGGGGCTGCAGGAGGTGACAGGAGGGTCCCTGCCACCCAGGGGTAAGCTGTGCTTGGAGAGAAGCTTGACAAGAGCAGAGCGAGGGGAGGAAGAAATCCATTCTTTTCCAGGGATGCTGTGTAACCCTGATGGCTGCACTCCTAGGTGGATCTTACAGATGGGTTCAGCAGCCATCAGTGCTCTTCCTGCAGTATCAGCTTCCCAGCTGGAAAGGGGGGTAAAAGGAACCCCAGGGTTCTGTAGATAGAAGTGCAGAGGGACAGGGGATGGGGAGAAGTTGGAGGGGGAAGCTGCCAGCTGGGAAACAGAGAGGAGGCACTGCTGGATTCAGCAGCAGCAGTGCCAAGGGGCTTTCCCT
>NW_020956983.1:57570-60873 GCF_003031625.1 Empidonax traillii
CTCTTCCTGCAGTATCAGCTTCCCAGCTGGAAAGGGGGGTAAAAGGAACCCCAGGGTTCTGTAGATAGAAGTGCAGAGGGACAGGGGATGGGGAGAAGTTGGAGGGGGAAGCTGCCAGCTGGGAAACAGAGAGGAGGCACTGCTGGATTCAGCAGCAGCAGTGCCAAGGGGCTTTCCCTGCTCTGTGACTCCCTCCTGGCTGAGCTCTCAAGAGCCCCCACCATCGAGGGCACAGCTCAAAGCCACAGGTATCGCAGGTGCCTCACGTACCTGCCCCGATACGGGCACAGTCGAGGATCTGAAATAAAGAGTGGGGAGGGATGTGTGTGTGTGTCTCTGTGTATGTGTGTGTGTGAGGGGGCTCAAAGGCATTCCTGAAACCTGGCAAGGGCTCTGCAGCCCTGTGGGCAGGGCACAGGGAGGGAGGAAGGGCTGGGAGAGGTGTGCAGCTGCCGTCCTGCGGGGAGACAGGCATGCTCTGCCTGCAGCCTCCTCTCCCCCCACCGGGTCCTGCCCACTCCTCCTCCAGCCCTGAAGCCATGTGCCACAGGGATTCCAAGCCCAGGAGCCTGGGGAACCCTCAGCTCATTCCACAAGCGACAGGAGCAGGGCTGGAAGCCCAGAGAGCTCCCCTCTGAGCCGCCAACTCACCGGTGACTCCCCCATCACCCTCTCGCCGTTGTTGATCCTCATGACCCCTTTGCGCCCGTTCCTCTCCAACAGGACGCTTGTCCAGGTGTTGAGGGGAACTGGCTCTTTGCTCCTGGGTGGTGAGAAGGGAGGAGGAGACACACAGGTGAGAGCTCTGCCATCAGCAGAGCACTGACAAAGCTCCCCTGAGCAGTCAGGGCTGCCCCCACCTCCTCACCTGAGCACAGCTGCCCCCTTGCCCAGGTCGTATCTGTACTCCAGGTACCCGTCGTGCAAGGCCAGGGACACGAAGTCCCCCTTGCCATCTGTCTTCTGGCCATTGTAGAAGATCATTCCACTCGGGTTCTTGGCCAGGAACACAACCTCCATGGACATTTTGTCCCTGAGGAGAGAAGGATTGTGGATACCCTCCAAACCCCGCTGCCCCTCGTGCTCTGTTCCTCCATCCCCATGCACTGAGCCCTTGGAATAACTCTGCCTGCCCGGGATGCTGCTCTGTGGTGTCTCTTTACCCACCAGGCAGGCAGGTGATGCCCCCAGAGGCCCCCCATCCCATTCCCTGGCGCTTACTGCAGGTCAGGAATGAAGGTCTGCAGCCCGTTCAGCTCCAGGTAGGAGAAGCCATTGAACTCCGGGAGGAAGGGCATGGTGTGGTCCTGCTCCGTCACTGGGCACAAACGAGGGAGTTTTGTGAGGGGGAGGAGGCCGAGCAGCTTCCTCAGCCAGTGCCCCAGCAGGTGAGGCCATCACCCCAGCTGGGGGAACTGAACTCCATCCCCCCACCTTCCCCAGCCCCATTCCCGTCCCACCTCGCTCGCAGAAGTCTCCTTCCCGGCCCATGGGGCAGGCACACAGGGCACCTCCCTCTGGCAGCACCAGGCAGGTGGCAGAGACGTGGCAGGGCGAGGGCTCGCAGGGGTTCCTCTCGTCGGCGCACGTGGGCCCTGCGGCGGGACAGGCAGCTCGTCATCCCAGTGCCACCAACCAACCAACCAACAGCCAGAGACCAACACCCCTGCCGCCTCCTGATACCTCCCTGGCCTCTGGCTGGGTTCCCGTGACCCAGGAAGCCCCTCAAAAAATGGCAGGTGATGCCCTTGGCCAACCACGCCCCTGAAGTGAGAGGGGATGTTATTTGGTGCACCAGAACCAAACAGGTCCTGGCCCTTCCGTGCACGTGAATGGGGGCACATCCCAAATCTACCGACTGCACTGCATGAGGCTTCATCCCCCACCTCTCCCTCTATCCCACTGCTGACACTACTGTGCTGACCCCAGAGGCTCTGGGATCCCACAGGACCCCCCCAGAAGCCCCCTCCCCGTACCGGTGTAGGTGTGGAGGCACTCGCAGTGGAACATCTCTGCCTCCTTGACGTGGCAGATGCCCCCGTGGTGGCAGGGGTTGGGGTGGCAGGGGTCGTTGCCACACTCGCCCACCCCGCTGCCGTAGAGGACGTCGCTGCCCTTCTCCCTCAGGTCGTACATCTGGTTGTTCACGTCCAGGAGGCGGATGCAGCCCTTGAGGCCCGTGGTGGCCGTGGTGTGGTCTGCCACCCTGAGGGGGGGGGCAGAGCACGGGGTCAGCTGGGGGTTTTTGGGTCGCTCCAGGCGTCTGGGTCAGGCTGTGCTCCCCCACAGGGCACCGATCACGGAATGGTTTAGGTTGGAAGGGACCTCTGAGATCGTCGAGTCCGATCTGTGCCTGATCGTCCCCACCTTGTCCCCCAGCCCAGGGCCTTCCTTGGACACCTCCAGGGGTGGGGACTTCACTCCCTCCCCAGGCAGCTCCTTCCTATGCCTGAGCACCCTTTCTGTAAAGAAATTCCTCCTGATGCCCAACCTGACCCTCCCCTGGCACAGCTGGAGGCCGTTCCCTCTCCTCCTGTCCCTTATTCCTTGGGAGCAGAACCCAGCTCCCCCACCCTGTCAGGGATTGCAGAGCCAGAAAGTCCCCCCCTGAGCCTCCTTTTCTCCAGGCTGAGCCCCCTCCAGCTCCTCACAGGATACTCCAGACCATTCCCTGTTTCCATTCCCTTCCCTGGACTCACTCCAGCCCCTCAGTGTCTCTCTTCCACCGAGGTACCTCACCCATACAGACAGATAATCAATTCAGAAGCCCCCCCAGCCCCCCCCGAAGCAGTGACAGCCCCACACTCACACGGCCATCTGGTCATCGGGCGCTCCCCCAATGAACAGGTCCGTGTCCAGGTTGAGCCCGTCGGTGCCCGGGGGGCTCTCCCCGCTCACGTGGGGCTCCCCATCCACCGAGAGCATCCCGCTGCGCCGGTTCCTGTTCACCACCAGCTGGTGCCACTTGCCCGGCTCCACACGGACCTTGCTGGTGATGACGCCCGTGCCAGAGCCCGTGTTAAACCTGCAGGAGAAGAAGGGAGGGGGAGGGATGGCGGTGTTCGTGTCATCCCCCAGAAAGGTGACATCTCCCTCCCTGCCCCTCTCTGCCCTCAGAGCACGCTCTGTCCACCCCTGAGCGTCAGGACTGCCTGAGGACTCATCTCCTCCAGCTCACCTCCTTCCAAAATCTGTCCCTTTGGCTTTCAGAATAGAAAAAAAAATAATAAAAAAACCACATTCCAGCTCAGATTTCTTGGGCCTTTCTCCCTTTTTTTTCCTCCCCTTTTTTTCTTTTTTTTT
>NW_020956983.1:60894-61967 GCF_003031625.1 Empidonax traillii
CACCTTCCAGCTTTTCAAAATGCAAAGTGACATCAGAGAATTAACTTTGCTGAAAAGTGCCAGAGGGAAATGAGCTCCCCATCGCATCCAAAAAACAACCCCAAAGCCTTCTCCTCTCCTCATCTGTTTGATTCTGGGTCTCTCAGAATGCGACTCCAAGCCCAGCATCCTCCTGACGTCCCGCCAGGACCATTCTGGCTGGAGCAGCTCCTCTTCCTCCCCATCAGGTGGAGGTGGGAGGGCACCCACCTGAGCTCCACGAAGCCGCCCACCAGGGCCAGGGAGATGAAGTCCTTGCCGCGGTTCTGGCCGTTGTAGAGCAGCAGCCCCCCCAGCTCCAGGGTGCGGAACTCCATGGCGATGCGCACCGTGTGGTACGCCTTCATCATCTTGAAGGCCAGGTAGGACTTGCCCCCGAAGCTGGGGATGAAGTACCTGATAGCTGCAAGAGCCAGGAAGAGGAGTGAAGAGGGATAGAAGGACACAGAGCCTGACATGAGCCCGGGAACATTTTCTACCTGTCCGGACACAAGGGCAGAGGGAAGCTGGTTGTCTCCCCTGAGCCCACGCTCACACTGGGACCCAAAACCCCTCTTGTGATGCCATTCCCCCCAAAGACTGCTCCCAGGCTTTAAACATCTGTGGTGTTGCTCCCCCAGCCAGCTCCTCCCAGTTAAAAACTAGAGCTGTTGTTCCTTTCCATGCCCAGCTATTGCATCCCCTGTGCTATCAGCCGGGCTCTGCTGCACACACAGCTCCTCGTAACTCAGCTTCCCTGCTCCTCAGATAATTTTTATCTCTCCTCCCAGAATCCCACATGACAGATTTACATTCATCACTCCAGGCTTTTGTTCGCTGGGGCTGAGGTTTTCCAAGGGATCTGCGAGGCCAAGCCCTATTAAAATGAAGAGGGCTGGACACCCACAGCTTTGAGCGCTCCAGATTATGGCTTTAGGGACAAAGCTTTTCAGGAATAAGCACTCCCAGCCGCCCAGAGTCCCCAGCATGACCCCAAACTGCCAGTGGGGGCTCACAGTAAATAACAGCAGCTCTGGGTAAGCGTGCTGCCAGTC
>NW_020956983.1:61988-65329 GCF_003031625.1 Empidonax traillii
CTCTTCCTGCAGTATCAGCTTCCCAGCTGGAAAGGGGGGTAAAAGGAACCCCAGGGTTCTGTAGATAGAAGTGCAGAGGGACAGGGGATGGGGAGAAGTTGGAGGGGGAAGCTGCCAGCTGGGAAACAGAGAGGAGGCACTGCTGGATTCAGCAGCAGCAGTGCCAAGGGGCTTTCCCTGCTCTGTGACCCCCTCCTGGCTGAGCTCTCAAGAGCCCCCACCATCGAGGGCACAGCTCAAAGCCACAGGTACCGCAGGTGCCTCACATACCTGCCCCGATACAGGCACAGTCGAGGATCTGAAATAAAGAGTGGGGAGGGATGTGTGTGTGTGTCTCTGTGTATGTGTGTGTGTGAGGGGGCTCAAAGGCATTCCTGAAACCTGGCAAGGGCTCTGCAGCCCTGTGGGCAGGGCACAGGGAGGGAGGAAGGGCTGGGAGAGGTGTGCAGCTGCCGTCCTGCGGGGAGACAGGCACGCTCTGCCTGCAGCCTCCTCTCCCCTCACCGGGTCCTGCCCACTCCTCCTCCAACCCTGAAGCCATGTGCCACAGGGATTCCAAGCCCAGGAGCCTGGGGAACCCTCAGCTCGTTCCACAAGCGACAGGAGCAGGGCTGGAAGCCCAGAGAGCTCCCCTCTGAGCCGCCAACTCACCGGTGACTCCCCCATCACCCTCTCGCCGTTGTTGATCCTCATGACCCCCTTGCGCCCATTCCTCTCCAACAGGACGCTCGTCCAGGTGTTGAGGGGAACTGGCTCTTTGCTCCTGGGTGGTGAGAAGGGAGGAGGAGACACACAGGTGAGAGCTCTGCCATCAGCAGAGCACTGACAAAGCTCCCCTGAGCAGTCAGGGCTGCCCCCACCTCCTCACCTGAGCACAGCTGCCCCCTTGCCCAGGTCGTATCTGTACTCCAGGTACCCGTCGTGCAAGGCCAGGGACACGAAGTCCCCCTTGCCATCTGTCTTCTGGCCATTGTAGAAGATCATTCCACTCGGGTTCTTGGCCAGGAACACAACCTCCATGGACATTTTGTCCCTGAGGAGAGAAGGATTATGGATACCCTCCAAACCCCGCTGCCCCTTGTGCTCTGTTCCTCCATCCCCATGCACTGAGCCCTTGGAATAACTCTGCCTGCCCGGGATGCTGCTCTGTGGTGTCTCTTTACCCACCAGGCAGGCAGGTGATGCCCCCAGAGGCCCCCCATCCCATTCCCTGGCGCTTACTGCAGGTCAGGAATGAAGGTCTGCAGCCCATTCAGCTCCAGGTAGGAGAAGCCATTGAACTCCGGGAGGAAGGGCATGGTGTGGTCCTGCTCCGTCACTGGGCACAAACGAGGGAGTTTTGTGAGGGAGAGGAGGCCGAGCAGCTTCCTCAGCCAGTGCCCCAGCGGGCGAGGCCACTATCCCACCTGGGGGAACTGAACTCCATCCCCCCACCTTCCCCAGCCCCATTCCCGTCCCACCTCGCTCGCAGAAGTCTCCTTCCCGGCCCATGGGGCAGGCACACAGGGCACCTCCCTCTGGCAGCACCAGGCAGGTGGCAGAGACGTGGCAGGGCGAGGGCTCGCAGGGGTTCCTCTCGTCAGCGCACGTGGGCCCTGCGGCGGGACAGGCAGCTCGTCATCCCAGTGCCACCAACCAACCAACAAACAGCCAGAGACCAACACCCCTGCCACCTCCTGATACCTCCCCGGCCTCTGGCTGGGTTCCCGTGACCCAGGAAGCCCCTCAAAAAATGGCAGGTGATGCCCTTGGCCAACCACGCCCCTGAAGTGCGAGGGGATGTTATTTGGTGCACCAGAACCAAACAGGTCCTGGCCCTTCCGTGCACGTGAATGGGGGCACATCCCAAATCTACTGACTGCACTGCATGAGGCTTCATCCCCCACCTCTCCCTCTATCCCACTGCTGACACTACTGTGCTGACCCCAGAGGCTCTGGGATCCCACAGGACCCCCCCAGAAGCCCCCTCCCCGTACCGGTGTAGGTGTGGAGGCACTCGCAGTGGAACATCTCCGCCTCCTTGACGTGGCAGATGCCCCCGTGGTGGCAGGGGTTGGGGTGGCAGGGGTCGTTGCCACACTCGCCCACCCCGCTGCCGTAGAGGACGTCGCTGCCCTTCTCCCTCAGGTCGTACATCTGGTTGTTCACGTCCAGGAGGCGGATGCAGCCCTTGAGGCCCGTGGTGGCCGTGGTGTGGTCTGCCACCCTGAGGGGGGGGGCAGAGCACACGGTCAGCTGGGGGTTTTTGGGTCGCTCCAGGCGTCTGGGTCAGGCTGTGCTCCCCCACAGGGCACCGATCACGGAATGGTTTAGGTTGGAAGGGATCTCTGAGATCGTCGAGTCCGATCTGTGCCTGATCGTCCCCACCTTGTCCCCCAGCCCAGGGCCTTCCTTGGACACCTCCAGGGGTGGGGACTTCACTCCCTCCCCAGGCAGCTCCTTCCTATGCCTGAGCACCCTTTCTGTAAAGAAATTCCTCCTGATGCCCAACCTGACCCTCCCCTGGCACAGCTGGAGGCCGTTCCCTCTCCTCCTGTCCCTTATTCCCTGGGAGCAGAACCCAGCTCCCCCATCCTGTCAGGGAGTTTCAGAGCCAGAAAGTCCCCCCCCTGAGCCTCCTTTTCTCCAGGCTGAGCCCCCTCCAGCTCCTCACAGGATACTCCAGACCATTCCCTGTTTCCATTCCCTTCCCTGGACTCACTCTAGCCCCTCAGTGTCTCTCTTCCACTGAGGTACCTCACCCATACAGACAGATAATCAATTCAGAAGCCCCCCCAGACCCCCTGAAGCAGTGACAGCCCCACACTCACACGGCCATCTGGTCATCGGGCGCTCCCCCAATGAACAGGTCCGTGTCCAGGTTGAGCCCGTCGGTGCCCGGGGGGCTCTCCCCGCTCACGTGGGGCTCCCCATCCACCGAGAGCATCCCGCTGCGCCGGTTCCTGTTCACCACCAGCTGGTGCCACTTGCCCGGCTCCACACGGACCTTGCTGGTGATGACGCCCGTGCCAGAGCCCGTGTTAAACCTGCAGGAGAAGAAGGGAGGGGGAGGGAGGGCCGTGTTTGTGTCATCCCCCAGAAAGGTGACATCTCCCTCCCTGCCCCACTCTGCCCTCAGAGCACGCTCTGTCCACCCCTGAGCGTCAGGACTGCCTGAGGACTCATCTCCTCCAGCTCACCTCCTTCCAAAATCTGTCCCTTTGGCTTTCAGAATAGAAAAAAAAAATAATAAAAAACCCCACATTCCAGCTCAGATTTCTTGGGCCTTTCTCCCTTTTTTTTCCTCCCCTTTTTTTCTTTTTTTTTTCCACCTGTGTTTCTTTTCTTGGTACAAAAATAAA
>NW_020956983.1:66609-88905 GCF_003031625.1 Empidonax traillii
CCTATTAAAATGAAGAGGGCTGGACACCCACAGCTTTGAGCGCTCCAGATTATGGCTTTAGGGACAAAGCTTTTCAGGAATAAGCACTCCCAGCCGCCCAGAGTCCCCAGCATGACCCCAAACTGCCAGTGGGGGCTCACAGTAAATAACAGCAGCTCTGGGTAAGCGTGCTGCCAGTCTCCAGCTGCTTGCTAAGCTGCTCCAAGCACCGGGAAATAGAGGCTGGATTATCAGAACGCATCTCCACCCGGGATGGAGAGGATGGTCGGTGCCTGTTCTGTGCCACACTTGCAGTCAGGAGCTGTGAGGGGCAGTGCCACGAGCTGAGCTAACACAGCAGCAGCTCCCAGTCTTCCCAGTGCTTGGGGGCACTGGTGGATCGGGAGCGGAGCCAGGGGGGGAAACTGCTCCTGGCACCTCGCAGGCTTTCACGGTGAATAGCACATGTACAACCTGCTGTGGCAGAGCTAAGATGACAGTTGATTAAACCAGCCCCTGCAGTGGCAGTGCCAGCTCTGGGGCTGCTTTTGATTGTCCCCCTCCCCACCTCTCTATCCCCACTCAATGCATGTGCTGGAGTCGCCCAACATGAGATGCTCCAGCTCAGGGCTGGGCTGGGCAGGGCTTGGAGAGCGACCTGGGACGGTGGGGCGGGACGAGCCGAGCTCCAAGACCCCTTCCCACCCCTCCCTGGGACCCCCGTGGGTCGGGGGCACGCACTTTTCTCGCAGACAGCCCCTCCCTTGCCCGCGGGGCAGCTGCAGGTGAAGTCCTCGCCGTCGTCCTCGCAGGTGCCCCCGTGCAGGCAGGGGTGGGAGTCACAGGGCCGGGGGGGTCTCCTGGTGGCGGGGGGTTGGCGGGTGGGCTTCCTGCGGGTGCTGGCGGCCGGGGGGAGGGTGGAGCTGGGCCTGCGGGTGCTCCCGGCCCTGCCGCGGGCCGTGGTGACGGCAGCGGCCGTGGTGGCCCTGCGGGTGGTGGCGGTCGCCGGGGCCATGGTGGTGGCCGTGGTGGTGGTGACGGTGGTGGTGAAGAGCCTGGGGATCCAGTCTGGAAGAGCAAAGAGGGCGGGTGGAGGTCGGTGGCGTCGCAGCCCACTCTGGGGCGGGGGCAGCCACGCTCCCGGTGTGCCACGTGCCTGACTTCCCTGGAAAATCACTGCCCTGGCTTTATCGGGATGGACGAGGCCTGGCCACCACCTCAGGAGCACCAGGACAGGCTCCCTTTCCATCTGCCACATGCCATGAAAAA
Source organism: Empidonax traillii (assembly GCF_003031625.1). Lineage (NCBI taxonomy): Eukaryota > Metazoa > Chordata > Aves > Passeriformes > Tyrannidae > Empidonax > Empidonax traillii. The sequence goes on from NW_020956983.1 coordinate 67,858, forward strand.
GTGGGGCGATTCTACCCCCTTATGGTTCTCCTGAGTGAAAAACACGTCTGGGCACAGGGGTTTTACTCAGAGCCCTGGCAGAAGTTGCCCAGAGAAGCTGTGGGAGTGTTCAAGGCCAGGTTGGACAAGCCTTGGGGTTGGGGGACCACCATGGCAGGGGGAGAGTGGAATGAGATGAGCTTCGAGATCCCTTCCAGAACATTCCATGATGCTGTACCACCCCTTGCACCCTGGCACCGCCTGGGGCAGCTTCTGATGGGTTACTGCTACAGATGAAAAGCCCTGGCAAGGCCAGAAGAGCCACCCTGCCCACCTGAAAGCCTGGCCACAGACAGAGGGGACTCACCGAAATCCATGAATTTGACATGCTCCTGCTGGGGCTTCTTCACCAGGATGGTCCTCTTCTTGGAAGCTTTGATCTGCTTCAGCAGGGCCGCTTGGATATCGGCTGCCGTGTAGGACGTGGCTGCTCACAGCCAGGAGGAGGAAGGAGAAGAGGGAGAGTGAAGATAGGAGCCCCAGCCAGCAGCTTCAATCCCACTGGGAATGCCTGCTGCCTCCCCAGGAGGGCGGGGGTGCCACAGGGAATGCCCCCACCTGGGTCAAAGTGGGACTCCACGAAGACACGGACAGCGCTGCTCTGCCCCAGGTCCCGCACACGGATGCTCTTGAAGTCCTTCTTGACGTCAGAGCTGCGGAAAAGCTCATCCAGCTGGTCGGTGGGAACAAAAGGGGAAAAGAGAACCACCTGGTTAATGGGGAGATGTTGGGGAGTGGATGCTTTCGGGGAAAGATCTTGAGTCTCAGACGGTCTCCTTGGTTTCAGCCCACAGGGGTTTGCATCCAACCCCCACAGACACGGAGAGGACAGGGCTCTGCTGTGCTGGGTGACAATTCCAGATGGTCCCCAGTCTTTAAGGTAAGGACAGGATCCCTAAATAATGTGGGACACCCCGTGGTACCTGTGAGGAGGAGCGGAGCAGAGCCAGAGCAGAGACACCTTGCAGCTCATCCAGGGATTTTCTATTGTGTGGCATCTAAGTCTTCCTGATCTCTTCTAAAGCTGTGTAAACCTGCTTAGGCACTTTGGAAAAATCCCATAAAGCCCTATTCTGCATCTTTAAGTACCTGCCTGCCTTTTAAAACTTGGCTCTTGGCTACTGCAGGATTTGTCTGAAGTCACCTGAAGGAGACAGTGGCAGTGCAAGGCTCACAGCAAGTCAGGGCTGTAACACCCCTGCCAGCTGTCTGTCCAGGCTGCTCTGTCCCTCAGTTCCTTCCCCTGAGCTTCCAGGCAAAGACAGAAGACAGTAATTAACTGATTAATGGTCCCATGGCACAGTCTCCCCCTTTAAATTTGGAACAGTGAGCAGAGGGGTGAAGGAGCACGTCACATCCCTGGGCATTTGCAGGCAGGTTGCAACACAGGGAACAGGTCTCTGCAGCACGAGCTCTCAGCCCAGCCACAGATGCCTTTTGTGCCGTGGTTTCATGTTCCCAGCTTGGGAAAACAGAAACCAGCACAGCCCCTTAACGGATGAACCGGTGAATGGAGCTTTTGTGTGCACATTCCCATCCTGGGCTGTACTGGGAAACACTGGTATTGTGCTGCAGAGCTGCAGGGAGCCATATGGTCCATGTGCCAGGCCACACATCTGCTGGTGTGACTGCACTGAGGGCTTGCCAGCTCCTGCGTGCAGCTTGGAACCAGCCCTAAACATGTTCATGTCCTTGCAGAGGTGGTTTGAGTTTGCTGTGCCGCCCTGCAGGCTCCAGCACCGCCTCAGCACCCCCAAATGTACGCACTGCCACCCAAAATCCACCTACTCCTGCAGCTGGCAATGCAGGGGGTTCTCCTTAGGGGTGGGAAGCTGGATCTACACAGGCAGCTTCTTCCCAAGCTGTGTGGCTGAACCAGAGGGTGAAGGGTTTCTGGATGTATTTTTGCCTCAGGGCTTTTCCTGGAGATAAGGACACTTTGGGAAATCCAAGGGGTTGAGGCAGAACCTCTGATCTCGATGGTCCCACCAAGCTGAAGAAGGATTTCTGACCCAGCACAAAGGGAGGTTGTGGCCAGGTGGGGGTTGGTCTCTTCCCCCAGGTAACAGGATGAAAGGAAACAGCCTCAAGTTGCATCAGAGGAGGTTTTAGATGGGATATTAGGAAAAAATTTCTTCACCAAGAGGGCTGTCAAGCACTGGAACATGGTGCCCAGGGCAGGGTGGAGTAACCATCCCTGGAAGTGTTCAAAACACACGTGGATGTGGCACCTGGGGACACGGTTTGGTGGTGAATGCAGTGCTGGCTTAATGATGGACTTGATGATCTTGGAGGGCTTTTCCAGCCTTGATTCTGGGACTCAGTGACTCCAGGGTGTGGCAGGGTCTCCCTCTTTCTGCCAAGGACAGAAAATGCCTGCCCAGCCCCCCGTCAGGAGCCCAGAACTCACCGCGCTCTCAATGCTCCGGGCCGTCTCCCCGAAGAGCTCCGACTTGGGGTCAGCCATCTCCGGGGTGTAGAACAGCTCCTGGCCTTCCACCTCCTCCAGGATGAGGACCCCTTGGAAGACTTTAGTAGCTGTGGCAGGGAGGGAACACAAGACAAACCCCTTTAGTTTGGGTGGGTGTAGGGGGGTAAGGCGTGAGGCCGAGAGCACCGGAGTCCCTAGGGAAGGGGGATGGCAGTGTGTGGGTAGTGCCAGTGCTGGGGTTAGTCTGGATGGGTCTGGGAGAGCCATGGAGGATTAGTGTCACGGGGTGCTGGAGCAGATGGCAAAGACCAGGCTGGAGATGGTAGCTTTTACCATACGGGTTCCTCTGAGCTCCGGCCCGGAGAGCAGCCCCCCTGCACCGGCTGAGTGACAAGAGAGACACGTTAGCAGGACAGTCAACGTTCCAAGAGCCAGACACGGGCATGCACAGGGCACAGGAGGGAGGAACCTGGGCTCTGAACAAGGAGAAGACCTTGTGCTGGGAGAAGGAAGGACAGAACCTTCCAGGCCAGCCCTGCCAAACCCAAGCGAAACCACGACAGTTCCCTTGCGGGGGGGGGCAGTGGGATGCAGAGGGTAGAGAGATCCCACTGTGGGTAACCATGTGGGAGCTTCCCTGCAGCTGCTGGAGGGTTGAAAGGGGAATGTGGTGCCCAGAGAAAATGGGGATGTCCTGCTGGAAACCACAAGGACACTGGGAAAGACCTCAGTGAGGAAATATCTGGGACACGGCCCCAGAGCACCAATTTTTCAGGGTAAGGAGGATGGACATTTTCTGACAGAGCAGAGGTGGGGCTGCGCTTCCTCAACACGTGGGAAGGGATTGTGAGTGGGAAGAGAGATTCCAGCTGGGTCAGGGGAGCAGAGCACACCCCTGGGAACCGCTGTGAGAGTTGAGCAGCTCAGAGCCCCCAGGATGCCCAGCAGGGACCCTGGGGGTACAGATGCTCTCCCCCACTGCCCCAGCACCAAACTGGTCCTGGCCCCAGCTCCCTTTACAGCCACTAACACAGGGAATCCAGGCAATTCCCTCCTCCACCCTCGTGCCAGTGGTGAGCTTGGCAGAAGCCTGGGCAAAGCACTGGTCGAATTTTTAAGGCTGTGGCAGTCAAGGAGGAAAGAGGGAAGAGAACAGCAGTGCTCTGCTCCCCACCAGTGCCCACCTGAGCACCAGGGCTGGCTGCTGGGGGCTGTGGCAGGTGGGCACCGTGTCTGCCAGCTGCTGTGGCTCAGCATATCCCCGTGGACACCCCTTCAAGGGACACGCCAGCCCCCAGACTGGGCACAGGACTGTCCTTGCTGCCCGCTGGGCAAGCACAGCGCCGTGCTGCCCTCCCTGCTGGGCGTCTCTCCGTGGCACCCCACATCTCAGTCTGACTCCTGACCCCCCACAGGGACCCCAGGGCTCAGCCCAGGGACAAATTCACCTGGGCAGTTGCTGCCCTCGGCGTCAGCAGCCGCAGTCTTGCCGTCGGAGCAGCATCCCAGCGGGGTGTTGTAACACGTGGCCCTCTCGACGGCCGGGGTGGACGTCACCTGGCCTTCCTCCACCTCCTCCTCTTCCCCTGCAGGGGCACCAAGAGGAGCGTTCACCAGCAGCAGTAAGACCTCCCCTCTGCGCCAGAGAACGGGGCTGGGCCACAGCTCCCCTTCGTGGCGACACAACCCAGGGTTTGGTCGAACCCCCCGCAGCCCCCGGCGCGCGCACTCACCGGCAGAGCCGGCCCCGCTGGATTCCTGGTCCCCGCTGGCGCCCATCTCCTGGTCCCCACTGCCCTCAGCGCTGCCTGACTCCCCGTAGGCGGGCTGGGGGGTGGCCAGTACCACGGGGGCAGTGGGGAGAGGCCGCACGGTGGTCTTGTACCCGCCGTGGGTCGCCCAGGGCGTCGTGGCCGGCCTGGCCGTCGTGACGCGCCTCGTCGTGGGGTGAGCCTGTTCCGTGGGCTTGGCTTCCAGCAGCGGGGAGCTGGTGGCCACCTCGGTGGGCTGCGGAGCCTGGGTGGTGAGGGGCAGGGGCGGGGGGAGGACGAGCCTGTCCAAGGGCAGCGTGGGCAGCGGCGTGGGAGGCGACGGGTGGCTCGTGTGGGTGATGGACTCTGGAAGGAGCGGCAAACAGAGCGGGTGAGGAAGGGGGGAAAGGCTGGCACTGGCACTGGGAAGCAGGGCTGCAAACCCAGTGCACACCTCAGGCCCCCAGAGCAGCGGGCACTCACCGTGGCACTGCCCCAAGTGCTTCACCGTGATGACCTGGCCCTGCCTGCAGGCGATGGTCTTCAGCTGGCACTGGTCCCCGTAGGTGACGCCGTCAGAGCCACACACCTGGGGGGCAGAGGGGACACGTGAGCTGTGCTTCTGTCCTCCTCCAAGCAAAAGAAACTCATCTCTAAATGCTGGGAGGACTCTGAGGCAGAGGGGGCACGTGAGCTGCAGCCTTGTCCTCCTCCAAGCAGAATGAACCAGGCTCTGAAGGCTGGGAGAATTCTGCAGGAGTGCAGAGGTGATGGTCTGCACAGAGGTGGGCTGTGGGAGGCTAGAAGCAGAGCAAGTAATCAGGTGGGGGACAGAGCATCCAGCTCTGCTGGGAGACATCTACAACTTACACTTCACCCTTCCCTACGCACCACGGCAGTGACCAAACCTGCTCTCCTGCTTCTTGTGGGGGGGGAAGAGACACGAGACCCCCACACTGCAAATGAACCACCACCAGTCCCTGAGCCCCCCCCAGGCTGCCTGTCCCCCAAACCTTGGTCATGTTGGCCTCTGAGCACAGCGGGGACGGGCACTCGCAGTGGGCAAAGCCGTTGACCTCCACGCACGAGGCCCCAAACTCGCAGCTCATCTCCTCGCAGGACTTTGGGGCTGAGGGGTCTGGTGGGGAAGGAAGAGGAGGTGATCAGAGCACACACCAACCACACAGAAAGCAAAACTCCCTCCCCTCCCGCTCTCAGCTCTCCCAGGGACCCGTTTCTGGGTGCCCCAGGCAGTGCCTCACCTTTCTCGCAGCCAGTCATGCCCAGTTTGCTGCCGTTGGGGCACTGGTTGCACTTCATGCCAGTGATGCCAGTCTTGCAGGAGCACAGCCCCGTCATCTGCTCGCAGTCATCCCGCACTGAGCCCACGGGGTCGCAGTTACAGGCTGGGAGAGAAGGGCAAAACCACACTGTTGTGCTGGGGGATTGGTGGGGCCAGCTGCAGACTCACCCAGCTCCCTCTGGCATGGAGCAGGTCACCAACAGCTGCTGGAGGTGACTTACAGTGGGACAAACAGCCACTGGATGATTTCCAGGGGGATCAGCAGTCACTGGAGGCGACTTGCAACAGGACAAAGAGCCACTGGATGACTTAGAATGGGACCAACAGCCATTGGGGCTGATGTACAATGGGACCAACAACCAGTGGAGGACTTGCAATAGGACAAACAGCTGCTGGGGGTGACTTGCAATGGGACCAACAGTCACTGGAGGTGATTTATAATGGGACAAACAGCCAGTGGAGGGCTTGCAACAGGACAAACACCAGCTGGATGACTTGCAGTGGGACCAACAGTCACTGGAGGTGCCTCACAAGGGGTCCAGCGTTGGGGCTCGTGGTTTTAACATCAACATCCTGACACCCCCCGCCCCGAGCAGGCCATGGGGCTGTGCCCACGGGAGCAGCAGGATGAGGGGTGCTGACACCTCATCCCTGCCCTAGGTGCTGTCCCATCCCTGCCCCACTCACGGGTGCAGCCGCTCTTGCTGTCGGTGACGATGCCGCGGAAGTTCCAGAAGCCCGGCTCGCAGCGGTCGCACTTGAGCCCCCCCACGCCCGGCTTGCAGGAGCACTGCCCCGTCCCCGGGTCACAGGAACCCCCGTAGGAGCCGTAGGGGTTGCACTGGCACGTGCCTGTGGGCAGAGAGAGCCTCAGAGAGGGGCTGAGCCGGGGAGGAGGGGACAGAAACTCCAGCCAGGGTGGGCTTGTGCTGGGCAGGGGGAGGTTCCACCAGCTGCTCCCAACACTCCTCCTGTGGCCCCTACTCCGAGGGGGAACTGAACCTCCAAGGGATCGACCTGCTGTCGTCAAGAGCTCCTCTCTCATTCACCATCAAAGGGGAAGGAAGCTATTAGAAGTTTATTATTAATTCATTAATTAGGAACTTGATGGAGGGGAGCGATCCAAAGATAGACAGAGAGACGCTTCTCCTTGCCCACAGGGAGCAGGGGAAAAGAGACCTGGGGAGAAAGGGGGACCTGGGGAGCAGCAAGGAGGGTGCCATGAGCACATACATGGACAAACCTGCCCCAGGGGCTTCAAGATGCTGGTTAAGTGCTAATTACCCCCTGTGAATGATTACTGCCAGCACAGGGACACAGAGGATCATCACTACCAGAGCGGCGCTAAAAGCAAAATGCTCGTATCCTCTGCAGCATCACCCTGACTGTGTCCTCTGCCCAGGACCCACCTCAGCCTGCAGCACCTCCCCTACCCCTGCCAGGACATCTCTGGACATCCAGTGCTGCTGCTTTTTAAATTATCCAGCACATTACACAGGACTCCCCCCTCATCAGACAGGCATTAGCCCAGCACAGGCACAGCACGAGCCATGTCTCCACGGGGTGATGTGCTCCCTGCCAGGCAGCCACAGCCTCAGCTGTTAAAGGGTTTGCTAATGCCTTTCAAAATGCTCCTTTCTGGCCCTGATAATTATTTAATAAATATTAATGAAATGCTGGGCAGCTCAGCTTCCTGCATGGTGCAGTCACCCACTTGTCACCCGTCCTGGGGTGGCCTGTGGAAGGTCCCCAGGTGAACCTCCAGGCTCTGTTCCACCTCATCCTGCAGCTCAAAGACGCGTGAAATATTCCTGTCACTCAGGCTGGGGAACAGCCCTGAGAGTCCAGCAGTGGGCTGAAGGCACCAAATGGCACAGTCTTGGCCCCGGGGGCACTTTTGGGGGCATCCAGCAGGAACTCAGCACCAGGCAAGTTCTAAGCTACCATCCTGCCTTCCTGCATTTCAAAGGGATTGAGGCCTGGAGGTTGTCTCAGGGCTTTTGGAAGGACAGGAGCATCCGTGGTAGATGCAGAAGGTGAAGCACACGTGCTGGGAGGTTGTAGCAAGGTGGGGGTCAGGCCCTCCTCCCAGGTAACAAGTGACAGGACCTCTGAAGGCGTTTAAAAAACATGTGGATGTGGCCCCTGGGGTTAAGGGTTGGACTCCCAAGCTTTTAGAAGGCTTTTCCAACACATTATCCACTCACTTGGACATCCTGCTGCTCCCACTCCGAGCGCCAGGGTCATGTTGTCTGGGCAGCAGCCGTAGATGGTCTGGCTGCAGTGCACGACCAGGAGGGGTGGTGGGGTTGTGGCAAGGGCTGCAGAGGAAGGCAGAGGGGTACAGGTTATTTCTGGCAAGGCAGGATGCTCCTGGGATGGAGCAGCAGGCAGCAATTCCTGCGAAACCACGTGGAGATTCTGGGAACAGGCCATGACCCTCGGCCGGGGAGAGCACAGGGCACGGGAACAGGAATGGTGCAGTGGGATCAGCAAACCAACACAGGGACACACAGGGAGCACTTCCTTGCTGATCCACAGGGAAAGGGCACCAGGCTGGGCACCCCCAGCTTTGGTGGGGGTGGCAGGGAGGGACTCACCACGGCAGGCTCCTTGGCCAGTGACGTAGAGATCCTGGCGCTTCTCGCACCGCGTCTTCTTCAGCTCGCACTCGTTGGCGTAGGTGACACCATCAGAGCCACACACCTGACAGGACAGCGAGGGGCAGTCGCTCAGGGCAGGTTCCCTATCACGTGGAATGCCCTCTCCTGGCCCAGGAAACGTGCCCAAGGGGGAGAAGAGGGAGGGGAGGGTGCAGGGGGGCTCACCGGGCTGCGGGGCACGGCCAGGCAGGTGAAGTCACACACGCAGCGATCGTCCTCGGCGTCCTCGTCCCACCAGCCCCCGAACTGCCGGCACCGGTCCTGCTCACACTCGCTGCCATCCCCAGAGCCAGAGCCCCCCGAGCCACATTCTGCAAGGAAGGAGCAGCCTGGTGACTCGGGGCTCAGCCCCAGCACGGGGGAGCAGATTTACGCCCATCTGAGCAGATTTACCCTCCTCAGCACAAGCAGCCCCCAAAATCCTGGGCCCACATATATACCTGGATGCTTATGCCAGGCTGTCAGGGAAGATCCCTCCCTCTTGGGCAAAGCAGATTCTCCCACCATTGACTGTGCTGAGCCAACACAATGAAAACTGCAGACCTGCTTTTGCAGGTACCTGAGGTTTTCCTCCCCCAGCATCCCTGCAGGAGCCAAGCCAAGGCTCCTGTGGCTCCCTGCAGCTCAGCCAGCTGACAGCCACGCACAGGAGGGAGGGCTGCCACTGGCCTTAGTGACAATTTAACTCCAGGCTTTGATCCCACTCCTTTCCCTGCTCTCCCAAACGCACTGTGCACAGAGAGATCGCTGCTACCGATACCGAGACCAGAGCAGAGCGAGGGATGGGGTTTGGGTTTAGAAGTTTGGTTAGGGAGATATTTTAAATACATAAAGCCTGTCCCCAGCCTGGCTGCCTCTCTGTAAGATGCTCAGAGCTCCAGCAGCAAGAGAGATGTTGCTGATTTCAAAGGCTTCTTAAAGGGGAAGGGCGGGGGGGAGAAGGGGGAAGGGAAACCCGGCCCTTTTTATTGAGTGATCAAAGGCTGGGATTTGGCATTACACAGAGAATTATTTAAGCTCTTCTCCCAGAGGGACATCAACCTGAAATTCCCCAAGGAGGGCTGTGATCAAACACCATGTTATGTCTTCCTCTCTCCTTAAGCTCTGCCATACACCGAAGTCCTTTCCAGCTCGACTACACGTGCAACGAGCCAGGGAATCTCAGCTCACCAGAGCAGGGAGGTTTAGGTGCCTCTCCTGCATGAATTCAGCCAGCAATAACCCACAGCCTTCCCCAAAGTGGGAAAACAGCAGGTTCTCAGTTTTTAGCCTGGCCAAGCAAGGTACAGGCAAACCTCACAGCCTTCCCTGGCACTCAGTCAACAGAACCACGGAATGGTTTGGGTCGGAACGGACCTTAAGGATCACCTTGTTCCAAGCCCCCTGCCACGGGATGTCACCCACTGGACCAGGTCACAGGCCAGGCCCTCGAGCAGCCCCGGAACAGAGGGAAGCAAAGCAGCAGCCACGCTCCCTGCCCCAGGAATGGCTCTGTTTCCCTGGACGAGACCCACTGAAGTGTGAAATCAAAGCAGTGACAACTCCTTGCCCACCCGACTGGGCACCGTCACCTCCCACACTGCTGAGTACAGGGGAAAGGGGGGTGGCAGGCGGGGTGCTGGGTGACCAGGAGGCGTTGCTGGCACACAGGAACCTGCTGTGTTGGGGATTTTTGAGGTCTCACAGGGCACTGTGCCCGAGCTCCACACACAGCGGGGCACGGCGGAGCCGCTGCGCGAACCCTCCGTCCCTCCTCCCCCTCTCCCCGGCGTGTGCCACCTCCACACCCCTCACACCTACCATCCTCACAGGGCCCCGTCCTGGCCACCTCGATGGTCTTCTTCTGCTGGCAGGAGGCCACGTGCAGCTCGCACTGGTTGTCGTAGGTGAGCCCGTCGGTGCCGCACACTGGGGCGGGGGGCTGGCGCTCGCAGCGCGGGCACACGCACTGCCCACCCACGCACCTGCTGCCAAAGGAGCACACCGTGCTGCCACACGACTCTGGGGACACAGGGGGGAACACAGGCAGGCGTCACAGGGGCTCTCGTGGCCGGCTGAGCAGCGTCACACAGCTGGGGACCGCTAACGTTGTTGCTTTGTTCAATCGGCACAAAGGCTCTGCGACGGCCAGGTGCCCACCCTGAGCATTCCTGACCCCCACGGGTCTTTCTGACACCACTAAGAAGTGCCATTTACTCTCCTGGTGTGTTCTGACTTCAGCCCACGGAGCGCTGAGAGTCATCTGCCACACTCAGGCATTCCCTCCCGAATTCAGGGAGGATCTCCAGGCACCAGCTCATCCCTGGAACACCAGACCCAGCTGGACAGGTTTTATGAGGCTCAAATCATTGCTTTTACCCAAACAGCTTTTGCCTTAATGAAGAACCCAGCCAGGGCTTTTAATTCATTAAGAAATTAGCCCTGACATTTCCCTGGGCTGGGGAGTGGGGAGGAAACACAGCAACAAAGAAGAATTAACCCCAGGGGATGGGGGGGGATGGAAAGCTGTGTGTGTGATCAAACAGACCCTCGGTGCTTTCAGTTCTGGTGGTGGCCATTAACACCGTTTTTAGCCCCATTTCTTTCCTTAGCCTGGTGGACACTAATCCAATTTCTCTACTTGTCTCACCAAGTAACACAGGGGGAGGTCAGATAGATACCCCACCGACCACGGGGAAACTAAACCATCTGCGAGACAAAACTCCTCCTAAGCCAAAGGGTGACGAGCCTTGGGGTGGGAGCCAGAGGAGGGACGGGGAAGGGGGGACCTTGGCAGACTCACTGCAGTCTCCCTGGGCAGCCACCAGGATGTTGGTCTGCTGGGTGCAGGCGCGGACGTGCAGCTCGCACTCGCTGCCGTAGGTGCGGCCGTCGGTGCCGCACACGGGCTGGGACGAGGGCACGCACTCCGTGGGGCACACGCAGCGCCCCGTCTCCGCCTCGCAGATGGCCCCGAACTGGCACTTCCCGCAGCGCTCTGTGCGGGGCAAGGACAAAGCCAGGAGGTTAAAACGGCACCGTGAGGGCGGGTGGTGTTGGCTGATCGGAGCTGTGGGGTCGTGCGGGTCGGAAGGGAGCTTAAAGCCCATCTTGTTCTTTCCACTAGCCCAGGGTTGCTCCAAGCCCCGTCCAACCTGGCCTTGGACGCTCGCAGGGATGGGGCAGCCACAGCTTCTCTGGGCAACCCGTGCCAGGGCCTCCCCACCCTCACAGCGGAGAATTCCTTCCCAATCTCCCACCCAAACCTACTAATGCAGATCTAAACCCGCCCAGTGCAGAAATAAAACCTCCCTTCTCCCACCTCCCTCCCCCACCCCGGTGGAGCCCCTGCAGATTCAGCAGCTTTGTGGGACCAGCAGCCTCAGGGCACAGTGGAAGGGAAAACGAGCGAGGGGAGGGATGTGGGAGGAGGGAAAAGGTTGGGAGGCAGAAAGGCAATAACTACTTGTAAAAGCCATCAGGGCCAGGAGTAACGCACTGAAATGTCACCATGGCTGGGTGCTGAGAGGTGGGAGAGTGGGGGGCTGAGAGCAATTATGGGGAGCAATAAATAAATCATCCCCGGGGAGAAGGAGCAGAGCCCACCCTAGACAGCCAGGCTCCAGCGGGAAAGAGCCAGATACCACCTTCCCCTGGTTTCTCAGGGCACCAGCAGCGCTGGATGCAGGTGTAACATCACTTGTCACAGTGCCACCTCCCCGGTGGGACCCCCAGGACACAGGCTGGGGGCAGAGAAGATGTTTATCTTCCCTACAACTCCCTCTTCAAGCAGCATTCACTCCTCGCAGGAGGGCCCAGACTCCAGCCAGCACATCTCCTGACTCCTGGGCATTTACTAATTCACGGCTTCATTTTCTCCTTCAGACAAACACCCCTCTTTTCTCCCCTCCCTGCCAGTCATTTCAGGGGGAATTTGGCTCCAAGGTGGTTTTTCCCTTCTTTTTCTTTCCCGCAGCAGCTGCTGCCTTCGCATGGGGGAGGGAAGATGCACCAACCCCCTGCTCGGTTCGTGCTGTTGGCCAGGAGGTTTCTATCTACGGCACAAATCCTGCGGCCACGCACGGGCTCTGCAGGTCAGGGGAGAGGATGCTCAAGGCAGCCAGCTCCTGGGACACAAAACTGTTTTTATAGCACTGCAACGAGCCCAGCCCTACCTGAACAGATTCTGTCCCAGGAGAACAGAGTTAGCCCGGGCTGTGCCCATCTGTAAACACTCCCTGACTGACAAAGCTGGCACGGAGAGTGATCCTGCAGATGGAAGTGCCTGGAACAGGCTCCCCAGGGCAGTGGGCACGGCCCTGAGGCTGCCAGAGCTCCAGGAGGGTTTGGACAACACTCTGAGGGACAGGGTGGGATTGTTGGGGTGCCCTGGGCAGGGCCAGGGATTGGATTCTGATCCTTGTGGCTCCCTTCCAAATGGGGATATTCCATGAGTCTGTGCTGGGTAAGGGTCTGAGCTGTATATACAGGGTGGGTTCTTATTAGAGAAGAGGATGAACCCTCTTGACTTCATCCCATGCCTCCAACCCAGCCACCTTTTTAGCAGGGCACCCAGGGTTAGGTCTGCTGGGTAAGGGGACACTGCAGGGCTGGGGTGCACAGGGGGGCAAACCCACAACTGCCTCATCCCAAGCTTTCCCCGCTGCCCCACAGCCCTTGGGGAGGAAGGCAGCGTTCAGGCTGGACACTGGACGATTCTCTCCCACCACCTTCCTACTGAACCTGGAAAAACACGACCCCAAACCCCTCTCTCCCCGTGGGCAGGGCCACGTCTGTGCTGAAGTCACTGCCTACTCCCAGCAAGGAAAGGAGGAGGAAGAAGAGGAAGAGGAGGAGAGGGAAGCCCCCTGAGCTCGTCTCTTACCACAGGGCCCCTTGTGCTTCACCCTGATGTCCCTCTTGAGGACACAGGCCATGGAGTCCAGCTCGCAGGGGTTGCCGTAGGTGCGGTTGTCGGTGCCGCACACGGGGTCGTAGCGGCCCTGGCACACCTGCTGGCACTCACACACAGGCTCCTGGTTCTTCACCACACAGGTGGCCCCAAAGGTGCACTCCACGCTCAGGCAGGGGCTGGGCGTGCCCAGGTCTGCAGAGGGGACACGGAAAGGGGGCAGTGGGCTCAGTCAGCTGAGCTCCCCTGTCTCCTCCTCCAGCTCCCCCCATCCCGGGCACTGAGCACAGCAAGGCATGCCAGCAGCCCCAGCCACAGCACCCCACCTGCCCCCACCCTCCCAGAGCCACAGAGCTCCTGGCCCTGGCCCCAGCCCAGCCCCTGCCCCCTCCATGCCACCCCGACATGCCCGGCTCAGCGTCATCCCCATGCTCGGCACAGGTTAGGGATGGGAAGCAGGCACAAGGTCTTCTCCCTGCATGCCATGAGCGGGGCTCCTGCCCCGTCTCCTCCATCCCATCACCATCCCAGGGACACTCTGCCCCTCAGCAGTGGGATCAGCAGAACCTCCAGTGGCCAAAAAGCTCACGCAGGGATGGCTCCCGTCACCGAAATCCAGGTCCTCGGGGTGCCTGTCCCCTCAACGGCTCAGCCTAAGCCCAGGGAGACCTGGCTGGAGGGGACACCTGCATTTGGCTCCACCACACCCACCCATACCCTCCTGTTCCCTCCTGAGCCCAGGGAGCTGCCCTGGGGCAGGATGAGGAATGTCCTCTCTCCAGCCCAGTCCTCCAGGGCTCCGGTGGCTCCAGCAGAGCCCTGGGGCTCCCTGGGGATGGGCAAAGCCCCCTGGCACTGCTGCAGGCTGGGAAGCAGCATCCCCTCTGCCCAGCCACAGCCAAGCAGGTGGCACCTTCCCCGTGGGGATGCTCAGGGGTGGGAAGGTGAGCAGCCAGCACTGAGAGCAAAGAGCAAAGGCCGTGTCCAAATCCTCGGTACAGCTCTGGAAATGCTGGCAGGGAAAGCCCTGTGGTCCCTCCCAGTTCCTGGCCAGCTTGCTGCAACCAGGAGTGCCCCTCCAGGAATCCTCCCCACCATCCAGGAGCCAAGCCAGGCAGCTAAAAGGCAGGGGGACAGACCCAGCATGGCCCAGCGACCCTTCTCGTGCCTCCAGACAAAAGCCCCAAGGACCTGGGGCAAGGAAAGGACACGGATTTGATCCGTGCTTAACACTGACAAGGACACAGGACAAAACACAGGTGGGGAACACACAATGCAGCCAGGAGGAGATGGAGGCAACAGGCACAGACACAGCACAGCCCCACCAACACCCAGCAGCGAGGCAGGCACAGAGCGGAGCGTGGTGGGAAAGGTCCCTCCGGAGCCTCTGGAGTGGCACTGGGCACCTCCCCTGCCAGGACTACGGCAGGGGCACGGTCTGCAGAGCAAGAGCAAGGCTTGAGCCCTCAGGAGTCTGGCTGCATGCTGTCAGCCAGGGAGGAACGGCCCAGCACGGGCACAGGCACGCCCGGATCGGGGATCTGGCTCTTTGGGAAGCACCTACCGAGCCAAAACTTAGAGCTGAGGGTCTGCAGAGGAACAGGGGAGAGGGGGGGCAGTTCAGGCACAAGGCAACTACTCCAACCCAGCCTTTTCAGCTGCGTGCTCAACTTCCCTGCAGCTGAGGAGTGTGTGAGCAGTTCCCAAGGAGCGGGAGCAGCAGAGCTCAGCCCTGTGGCGCTGCTCACGTCAGCCTCTGCTTCCCTTTTTGAAACCCGTAATCGTGTCCCCCCAAGCACAGAGACACAAGTCTGCACAGAGAAAGTGCCTCTGATGGGCACAGTTATGCGAGGCATGAAGCAAAAATATTCCCTCACTTGAAATCCAGACTCAGGCTCCTGCCTTGGGAAGCAAAGGAGCAGCGAGCGAGAGCACGGGGAGGTGCCAGCCCCAATGGAGAACGGTGCCCTGGCACTCCCTGCCCTTCTTAAGCAGGGAAAACCTGCAGAGATGCAGCACATGAAGTTCCTTCACAGCCCAAATCCCAGGCTGTGAAATCTCACACGCAGCCCTGGGCACCTCCAGACGTCACTGGGTGTTTTGGCACCAGGTTTGCTGTGGGTGGATGCAAGGAGGACCAACTGAGCTGTGCTATAATCAACACCTGCTTCGATTCCTGGCCCTTCTCCATCTTGCAGACAGAGAAACCCAGGCACAGAGAAAGCAAAACGCTCTTTCTGCACCTTGGGTGACTCCAGAGCATGGTCCCTCACCTGCTGCCCTGCTTGGAATTGTTCAAGACCAGGTTGGATGGGGCTTGGAGCAACCTGGGATAGTGGAAGGTGCCCCTGCCCACGGCAGGGAGTGGGACTGGAGGATATTTAAGATCCCTTCCAACCCAAACCATTCCATGCTTCTGTGCAGAAACCTAACCAAGCCCCTGGGCGCACTGAGCTCTCCTGCAGCCCCAGCTGAGGGTGTCCCTGGAGAAGAGGCTCTGTAACCCATCACACCCCATCAACCCCTGCCTGTGACACCCAGCAGGTCCCAGCACCAGCTCCACAGGGAAATACTCCCAGGGAAGAACCACTTCTGAGCACAGAGAGCTCCTCAGTGCTTCCAAACAGGCACGTGGTACTTTTGCTGGACACCAGAGAGGAAAGCTGTGGTCCCTGCAGAGCCCCTGCCCAGGGGATTGGCACAGGCAAGCAGGACACACACTATGGACAGCAAAGGGACAAGCACCACAGTCCCAGGCAGGCAGAAACTCCGGGAAGGAAGGAGGAGGTGGGGAAGAAAGGGGGGTTAGTTGGGGGCAAAAGGAGAGGTAAGATCAACCAGGAGCAGTCCAGAGTGATGCACCAGCCCAAGAGGGGCTTGCTAAGGAGTGGGGGGCTCACAGCACCCACCTCTGCTCCCACTCTCATGTGCCTCGAAGGGTCAAGCATCGGACAAGACCCCACTGCACTGCAAGGCATTTCCATTCCAGCAGCAAGAGTTTGGGGCGAGGGATGGGAGCAAAAGCAGGGCAACCTCTCCATCCCAGGGGCTCTCAAGCAAAACTAGAGAGGTGGGGAGCAGTGAGAAGAGGCCAGGACTGTCACTGGCCACGGAGAAGGGGGGAGAGCCGACCTCCCAGCGGAGATGTCCGGGTAGGGAGCAGAGGGTGATGCGAGGACACAACTCCTTCCTCCACACAGGCAACACTGTAAAACACAAGACACAGACGAAAAAGGAAAGAGAGAGAAAGAAGGAGGGAGAAAGAGGGGAGGGGGAGAGCAGAGAGAGGGAGGGAGGGGAAAAAAAAAGATGCAACTACAGACACCTTCCTTCCCTCCACCTCCTGTCCACATCGGCCTCACCCCATCCCTCCTTTCTCACCTGCACCATCACGGTGCCAGAACAGAGAAGGATTAAAACCAAGGCTTGGACTGTTTTGTTTGGCTTTGCCTCCTTTGCCTGGCTGCTGGAAGAGACAGCAGAGAGCTCAGAGTCTATTAGGCAGGTATGTGTGGGAGATCAAAACACTGCCCATCCTAACAGGCTCTTTCATTCCCTCCCTTTCCCAGCTCCTGCATTCTCACAGCACCAAGGCATGGATGAACTCAGCAGCACTGAGCTCACAGAAGATGCTTTCCTAAGCTGATGGGGAGTGAAAAAGCTGCCCACACCTCATGGGGGCTGGCTACAGGACTGCCTGGAGCTGTCGCACGGACTTTGGAATCCCAGGCTTTGGCAGACAGAGCCCCAGTTTTGATTTATTATTCCCCTCAGGTTATCAGCTTTTTTTTTGCTGCCATCCCACAAGGATGTGGCTCCTGAAAGCAGATGGGCACATCTGCTGTCCTCACCTGGAGGAAGAGAAGTTGGTGGGAAGCTAAAATAGAGCGAGAAGGAGGGAGGAATGGCAGGTGCATCAGGGCTGTGTCCTGCTGTCTGCTGGCCTCCCTCCATGGAACATGGTGGGAATGATGCATGGCTGACAGCAGGGTCACAAGCAGCACCAGTTCCCTGCTCATCCTAGAAATTTGGGAAGCCTCAGCCTCTAAAGGAGGCACGGGGAAGGGTTTGTAGAGAGCCCAGGGCACCAGGGCTGCAAACAACCACCCCCTCTGGCCCTGCTGCTCCAGGATCCCAGCCCTCCCCGCAGGGAAAATTCGGGGAACTGACTCCCAACCATTCACCCACCAGAAACGCAGGGAAACAGGCAATCCAAAATAACAGCTGTGATTGTATTGAGCGTGATTTTGGGAGCCTGACAAACAGTTTTCAAGCAGCTGGGTCTGGCAGAATTAAAAACCTACAGCAGGAGCGCAAAGCCAACAAAACAGATCCACAACATGGGGCCTAATTCCCAAGTACTTTAGGAGGTTTAATACAGCTGATACCTTATAAAAACATCAGCTTAAAATAACGGGACACGGTTCCAGAGCTAGTAAAAACCAAATGGAGCTGAAATGAACAGTCCTTCCAGCTCGTACAAATCAATCCAGTAACTGAGCTTTAACATCTTTCGTTTTCCGTGTGACAAATTTAAAACTGGACATTCCCAACATCCTAGGGACCCAAAGCCCCATCCTATCCCATCCTCCTGAAAAAAAAGATCCATTGGAAAGGTCAAAAGCTTCTCCTAGAGACAAGACGAAGACATGGTGAGATCTCCAGAGAGCAGGCACGCTGGGAAGAGTTCCTGATGGAGAGTACCTGGAGCTGAGAGAAGCAGGCAGGCATGGAAGGGGGAGAGCATGGAAGGAGCTTGGAGACTGGCACTACCCTGGGAGGAGGAATGAATGGCATGGGCTGCAGGGAGCCGTGCGGTGGTGGATGAAACCAGCTGGACATCACGAACAACCAAAAGATTCTCCCCTGTGTTAACCGAGCACATCAGACAGAGACAAGACCACGGTGGGAACACACATGCAACACGACACAAGGACTGCTGGAAGGGACAAAGAACAGGGATACTGAGGGCTTCTTGGGACACAGGACCGAGGAGGACCCTGTGGCTTGCTCACCACCCACACTTACCTGCAGCTCTCCAGCACCGCTCCCCGCACACCAGGACGGCCAGGGGGGGATGCCGGGAGCGTAGGGGGGGGACCACTATTCCTGAGGGCAACCAGTGCTTACCACAGGGTCCGCTGTGCTTGACAGGGATGGCGGCCTTCTGGTGGCACTCTGCCTTCTGGCGCTCGCAGTCGTTGCCGTAGGTGCGGCTGTCGCGGGCGCAGACGGGCCGGAAGGCGCCGTCGCAGGCGATGCGGTCGCAGGAGCAGCGCGCGGAGCCGCGGCGGTTCAGGCACACCCCGTTGAACTTGCACTCGTCCCTGCACTTGTCTTGGGGTGGGGAGGGGGGAGGAAACAGCACAGCTCACACCCACACCCGCAGAGACACGGGGAGACGGGGGAAGGGGGGACACATTCGCGAGGGAGGTCGGGGACGCTAGTGCTCCGCGGGGCACAGGGAGGGGGTGGAGAGGTACTTACCCTGCTGCTGGCACTGCCCTGAACGCACCTTCTGGATCTCCAGGCCCCGGATGGCCCCCGAGCGCCCCATCACGCACTCGTTGTCGTAGGTGACGCCGTCGTCCCCGCACACGGGCTCCCTCCTGGGCGGGCAGCTCTCGGGGCGCGGCAGCAGCTCCGCCCGCCGCGTGCGGGGGTTCACCCGGCAGACGCGGTTCATGTCGTTGAGGACGCCTTTGCAGGGGTCTGGGCGCGGAGCAGGGAGTCAGGCACCGCCATTCCCCCCGCCCAGGGAGGTGCTTCCCAGGCCCTGCTCCTTCCCAGGGTGGCCCCAAGAGCTCCGGGCATTCCGCCCGTGGCGCTCAGTCTGCTCCTTCGCGCTGGGCTCTGCGCACGCGGGACTCGGTTTTTACACGCCATGGGCACGTGCCCTTTCCAAAGGGAGCACTGATGGGATGGGATGGGATGAGCCCTGCCTTTCTGCCCAGCCCGAGCTGCCTTCGCTCCCTCCTCTCTGTTCCTCTCCTGACCCAGGTGAATCTCCGGAGTCCAAAGGTGTTTGCTGGGCATCGCGGGGTGCTTGGTACTCCCACCCCGCTCCTTCCACGCTCCCTCCCCTCCCTGCCATCCCAAAGTGCTGCAAGAGCCCTGAAAGCAGCCAGGGCCACATGCTGCCAAGCCCCTAGAGCTCTAATCTTAAGTTTAGGCTCTAATCTAGGTTTATCTGGATCCCCCTGTCTGATGAGCTGAGCTCACTTCAGCACACCAAAGACACGGGCAAAACAGGTGCTGCCTGCCCTGCTAATCCCTGCTGTAACCCTGGGATTTTCCCCCCTCCTTGCCAAGCAGGCACCTGGAGAGTGCTGATTCACTGTCTGCAATTGCAGGAGCACCATGGGGTGTTCCCACCCTTTAATCCCAGTCTGAAATCCAGGCTGACAAGGGGAGGAAACAGTAGAACAAAGAGGGACCTCCCTTTTGGCTGCCCCCACATCCTCGTGGAGAAGGCTGGCCCAGGACAGGGCCACAGCTGAATTCTTTTGCTTTGCCCATTTCAGCGTGGAAATTAAGTGGTTTGCCTGTCCCCACTCTGCCCTACCTCCAGCACATCCTCAAGCCTTACAGCGACACCCAACAGAGTCCAAATAGCACTGTTTTCCCCCCAGATTTTCAGATTTTACAGCCCAGCTGCTCAACCCAGGCTGCCTGAGCTTCTGCTCGTGCCCAGCTAAGATCACGAGGTCCTCAAAAGAGGCCCAAAGCTTCTTTTCTGCCCCAGAAACCTGGAGCACCCAGCGTGACACCACCTCCTTCACACCTCCCACTCGCACCCGTCTTGCCCCACTTGGAGCAGTGAAAGCACAATTCAAGCTCTTCCAGGTTTCCAGCCTGAACCCAACTCAACTCCCACACTCCTCTCCCCTGGGGACAAACACTGGTCTGGCACGTGCCTTGGCTGATCTCATGGTTTTCCTTAATGAATACAGCTGCTTTTAATTAGCAGTGTCCACAGCCACCACGAGCCGAAGAGGAATCCACGCTCGGAGCTCGGGACTGTTTGTGCTCCAGGATCTGTGCCTGGCAGGATGCTTAATTAGCAGGAGCTGCCTGGGATGCTGGTGAGCAGCAGGCTCCCTGCCAAAAGCACAGCCGGGGGACTGCGGTCAGGGGAACAGCAGGAGGGAAAGGAGGTGGCACAGATGTTGGAATTGCTCTCTAGGTCAGTGGGTCCCGAGCAGAAACAATTGCTGCGGGGGAAGCACTGGCTTGCTCTGAGTTTCGGAAGCTGTCACACACAGACTGATCTTTTTCTCCCTGAACCGACCCGTTTCTGCCCAGACCAACATTTTTTTCTGTCCAAACTGACCTTTTTCTGCCCAGACTGACCCTTCTGAGTGGGAGCGCAGCCACGTTTTCTTCCCCAGCGCCTCCCGTTTCCCACCGGCTTTACCCTCAATATTCCTAATGCGGGCAAAAACATTTTGGAAAGAAACCCTTCTCTCCCCAGCTATTTCAAGGCCCCAGGGAGGGGGCAGAGGACTCACCACAGAGGCCATCAAACTTCTTGAAGACGTTCTCCTGCTTGTCACAGGCGTGCTTGTTGAGGTCACACTCGCTGCGGTAGTCGCGGCCGTCGCTGCCGCACACGGGATTTTCGGGGATGCCGCTGCAGGAGGACGGGCACACGCACTTGGCCGACTGGCCATCGGTGGAGCGGACACAGGTGCTGCCAAAACTGCAGGTCACCTCTGCACAGGGGTCCTTGGAGCCTGTGGGAGAGAGGAGGGGGGGGGGCACGGCACAGGCGTGAGCAGGGCGGTGGCGCCGCGGGACAAATCACCCCGACGCGTCCCGGTATCACCCAGACAGCCCGACCCCTCCCAAGCACCCAAAAACACACCCAGCACCAACAGATATCCCCCCATCAGCTTCAGTCCAGTGCCATGTGCCTGCTCCTGAGCAGAGCTCACCCCCTCCATGAGTGGTGACACTTTGCTCACGGA
>NW_020956983.1:90311-96177 GCF_003031625.1 Empidonax traillii
CCTCCCCATCAGACATGTCCCCATCACCCAGGACATCGCCAGTGATGACGTCAGTGAGCTCAGGACAAGTCTCCCTGGACCCTCCCCAGGAGATCCTGTCCTCACTCACCGCACGGTCCCTTGCTGATGACCTTGATCCTCCTCTGCTGGTTGCACTGAGCCTTCTCCAGCTCACACTCGTTGCTGTAGGTGGAGTAATCCGAGCCACAGACAGGGGCCACCACGACAGGACACGCTGTTTTCTTGCAGACACAGGAGGCCTGGGAGGGGTCGCTGGAGCTCCTCTCGCACACGGCCCCGAACCCGCACAGCATCCCTCGGCACACTGCGGGCACAGACACGGGGAGGAGGGTGAGCCACGGCCCCTCTGCCCACAGGAGGGGTCCACAGGGATGCACCCACCCGTGCCAGCCCCCTGCCTTCCCTGGCAGAGCTGCCCACACCACCCAGGCTCAGGACAAGGAGTGCTCCAGCCCTCAAGGGTCCCCAGACTTCCAGGAGGATGCTCCAGGCACAGCAAGGTCCTTTCCTGGCTTAGGGCACACACACACACAGTTGTTCCTCCACAACACAGCTGTGAGCGTTTTCTGCTCACCAGCAAGGGAAAGGGCAGGCAAGGAATGCAGAAGGAAACGTCCTCACCTGTCTCAGTGTGGGACAGATCATCCCCATCACACACACACACACTGTGCCTGATTTACTGCCGGGTATGCAAAGCAGCCACACCACAACTCCCAGGGAGATGCAGGAATCTCTTTATCACATCCACTAATCAGAGCAGCCAGCACAGGCCAGTGCAGCATCTGAATTGCTAATGTGGCAGGAGATGTAATTCAGGGAGGCAGGGAGGGAGGGGACAGGTGTCTCCAGGCTCAGAGGGCACAGGTGAGAGACAGAGAGAGCAGGGAGATGCCAGAGCTTTCTGCCCCTTGGGCATGCCACAGGCACAGCCTGACAATCCCAACGTGCACTGCTGGGCAGGTAAAGACCAGAGAATAGTGGGATATCCTGAGCTGGGAGGGACCCACAAGGATCTGAGTCCAACTGCTGGCCCTGCCCAGGACACTCCAACAATCCCACCCTGTCCCTCAGAGCGTTGTCCAAAACCCTCCTGGAGCTCTGGCAGCCTTGGGGCTGTGACCAAACCCTGGGGAGCCTGTTCAGTGCCCAACCACCCTCTGGGGAAAGAACCTTCTCCTGAGATCCAACCTGACCCTGCCCTGGCACAGCTCCAGCTGCTCCCTGCACTGGCATCACCACCACGGCACCCATCACCCCGGGGCACCCCTCACCTCCCTGTGCCCCCCCCTGCCCCCACACACAGCCCCACGTTAGAAATGGAGATTGACCTACATAATGAGAGAAAGAGAAATCATAAAAGGCAAAATAAAATGCTCAGCAGCGGCTCATTTACACTTCAATTCCCAGGCGTTTGGCTACGAAACTGCCTTGAGATTCCCCCGAGCTCACACTCGCAGCGGCAACAACGCGCCACTACAGCCTAATGTCATGAAATAAAAGAGGAACCCTCTCTTCCTCTCCTGCCCAATATCTAAAGGCAATTCATCATTTTTATGAAGCTCTCTGGATAGTCTCTCCTGCACTTCGTGCTGCTGCTCTTTCTCCCTTTTGGTTTTGGTGTTTTGTTTTGTTTTTAAATGCAGATGAGTGTGTTGATCTCTGCGAGATTAGAGGGTGCAGGGGGATTCATCCCGGTTCCCTCCACCCCCAGGCACAGGGCTGTGGAGCAGGGATGTCCCTGTAATGCACTGTTAGTCACAGGGGAGGCTGAGATGGAGCTGCCCTGGAGCTCAGACCAATGGAAGGGAAGGGAGCTGGGAGATGTGGGATGCAGAGCCAGATGTGGGATGCAGAGCCAGATGTGGGATGCAGAGCCAGCCTGGAGTTCAACCACCTTCCTGCTCGAAGGAGATGGGGAGAGGTGCCCACCTGAACCCCAGCTGCCCAGGCTGCAGATGGGAAACCAAGGTGGGAAGCACACCCAGGGTTTTAAAGCAGGTGGCAAAGACAACTCACTCCTTTCTTGAGCCCTCCTGTTCTTGCCTCAGAGCACGGGAAAGGAGCCTCACACGTCCAACAAGGTCATGCCAGGTCTGGTCCCACCCAAACTGGAGAAGTTTTTGGTAGGACCCAGTTCAGGGCAGCACAAACCACCCCAAAAACTCCAAAATCCTAAGAGCCTTGCTGCTGGTTTTGGCTGTATTTCCTTCCTAACCTGCCTCATGCTGCCCAGGGAAGTGGTGCATCCACAAAAACTGTGTGGATGTGGCACTTGGGGACATGGTTGAGTGGTGAACACTGTGCTGGACTCAAAGGCCTTGGAGAGCTTTTCCAACCTCAATGTTTCCACATTTCCATAATTCTCTGCACCAACAGCACTTCTGCCTTTGGTCCCTGTATTCTACAGTTTCCAGCCTGTGAACTGGGCAGGAAAAAAATAAAAGCTTTCAGCCCTGGACAGGACTTCAGAAGAAATGAAAACACTGCTCATGGCTTTGCCACGTCTTCTTCAAAGGCACTTTTAAAATTGTTCTTTCAGATTTGGAGCCAAACTGGGTCCTGTCACCTTTTAAGTGATCCTCCCTCTAATTATTTCGCCTGCATATTTTAAAGAATCTCTTCATCTGAAGTGATAAAAGCAATGGTAAATGACAGAAAGGCCACAATGTATTATCAAGTTAATTGGGTCAAGCCACATAAAGAAAACTGCTATTTTATAAGAACTGAAGTCTCGGTCTACGCTTGCCCCCAGAACTGTATTCCACAAACACTTCAGGAACATAATATGCCAATAAGTGAGCAAAAGGGATGGCATAAAAGCTATTTATTTACCTCCTGCTCCACATCAGCTGAATGTTGTACAAGTGAGCTGTTCCAGCCCCGGGTGTTTGACAGACACCTTCCCACTCCCTGCCAACGAGCTCCAGCCCTGGGAGAGCAGCTTGCACAGCTTGGAGCTGCTCTGCAGGGGATGGGGAGGAGGGGACAGCAGGGTACAGCCCAATCCACCATGAAGACCTCCCCCTCTTCAGCGAGTTTTGGTGGTCAGGCTGAGCAGCAGAGCCAGAAGGACGAACGCTGTCACAAAGTGTGACGAGCAAAGGGGTTGGTTGGTGGAGGTTTTTTTCCCACTCCTCATCGTCAGCTGGAGCCCCTGCTCGGGGGGCTGGAGGCTGTGCCTGAGCCCAGCTGGGGAGGGGAGGTGGGATCTCTCAGGAATCGTGGAGTCATGGAATGCTTTGGGTTATAAGGGAGCCCAAAGGCCATGTCATTCCAACCCCTTCCACGAGCCCAGGTTGCTCCAACCTGGCCTTGGGCACTTCCAGGGATGGGGAGTGCACAACTTCCCTGGGCAACCTGTGCCAGGGCCTCACCACCTGCACAGAGAAGAATTCCTTCCCGACATCCAACCTGAATCTCTCCTCTCTTACTTCAAAACCTTTTGTCACTTGTTGGAGACTGAGCTTCAAAGGGGCAGCGGGGCTGTGCAGGGAGGTGAGAGCACAGCTCTGCTTAAATCATCCCAGCGCTGCAGAGACGGGCCACAGCAAGGCATTTGGCAAACAATGACAGCAGCACTTGTCTGGAGCCAAAAAAAGCTCGGAGCTGACCTTTCCCAAACCTCCTGAGCCGCCAGAGATGAGGGAGGGAGGCAGCTCAGTGAGGTATCCATCCGAGCTGCAGGGAACAAAAGGGAAGGGGCTCAGGCTCATTGTCACCACTCTGAATTCCAGCCAAGCCTCTCCCTGGCTCTTAGCAGCACTGGAGCAGAAAGGGGACAATAAATAACAACAACAACAAGGATAATAGAGTGAGTTTCCTAGAGAGGAAGGGGAAAGCAAAAAGGTGTCGTCACAAATAATTCACTAGGAGCTTCCCACCACGGCTGAGCCAGCGGGATTCCAGGGACAGCTCCTCGGCCCCCAGGCTGAGCCTGCACGAGTGAAAAGGCTTTGGGAAGAGGGAAAGACCTGCCTGGGTTCAGAGCCTCGGCTCCAGATCAGGTGTGCTGTTCCCTGAGGTTGTATGAGGATCTACCTTCCATCCTGCAGTGACCTCCTGGTTCAGGGGAAAGAGCATAAAGGGATGCTAAGGAGGGTTTCCTGTCCTCTGGCTGATTTGGGAAGGTGAGGAGCACACCAGACTCTCCTCTGAACAGTCCAGACAAGGAGAAGGACACTGCCACAGCCTGGAGAACACTCCATCCAGTCCAACTCCTGGCCCTGCTCAGACACCCCAACAATCCCGCCCTGTCCCTCAGAGCGTTGTCCAAACCCTCCTGGAGCTCTGGCAGCCTTGGGGCTGTGCCCACTGCCCTGGGGAGCCTCTTCAGTGCCAGCCACCCTCTGGATATTTCTTAATACCCAATCTAACCCTCCTCTGGCACAGCTTTGTGCCACAAGCAAAGAAAAGGCAAAAGGAGAGAGGTGACGAGGAGCCTCTGGGAGCCCATCAGGGCAACATCAGAGCTGAGCTGCTCCTGCACAAAGAAGAACAACTACCCACAGCACCAGGTGTAATGACACCAGTCCCAAAGTGCCACCCCAGCCACGCCACTTCCTCAGGCAGCCCCTAATTAGCAGCAGGGAGGGACTGGGATGCTTCATTTACCAGGGAATGCCCTGCCAAGGTGCAGCTCAGCATCTCCCCCGAGCAGGTGGTTGGTGCTCCACGAGTAGCCGCCAGGGCAGATGGCACCAGCTCCACCTCCTCGTGTCCAACAGCGCCTGCAGATGCCCAAAATGGCTGGAAGGACAGCTGGGAACAGGATGGGGACACTGTGGCCAAGAGGAAGTGGCCATGAGCCACCCAGAGGGGTGTGGGAGTTGGTGTGGGGAGGCAGGAGCTGAGCTGGGGTAAGGATGCAGGAGCTGAGGGAGTTTAGGGATGCAGGCAGGGAGGAGGAGGAGGAGGATTGCACTGCGCTCTCCCCTTCAGTCCCTGCGTCCAAAACCTCAGCATTCAGGATTCAGAGTCCACTCCTCTCCCACCTGCCAGCTCTGGCCACGCTGCCATTTACACCAGGTGCTCCACTTCAGAGCTCCTGCACCAGCTTCTCAATCCATCCCCATCCCAGCCTTCTTCCAAGCCTCCCTGGATCGGGGCAGGGAGGATGGAGAGCAGCCTGTGCTTGCAGCTCCAGAGCTTCCAGCCTCAGCTCCCCAGCCAGCTCTGTGCCTGGATTCTCCCGCTTCCAAAACCTGCACTCAGTAATCCCCAGCCCCCCAAAGTCACCAGGCAAGTAGCTCAATTTAAGTAGGGATTAATAACAAGCTGGCTTCAAGTGCTCTGAGATCTTGAGGTGAGGAGCCGTAGCTTAATAAGCCCCCAAGCATTCACATTAAAATGTTTCTCCAGCTTAATAACAATAATCATAAATGTAATGTTAGAAGTGCTCTTTTGCAGTGCAGGGAAGAGAAGCTCCTGGACAGATTGCTGATTGCTTACAGCACCCTGCCAGCTCCTCTGCACTGCCTGTGCCACGTCCCTGGCAGTGCCCAGACACCCAGAGCAGCCCTTGGAGAGGGGCTCTGGTGGGCAAACCAGTTCTTCCCCACCTTGGACCAAAGCTTTCTCCTGAGCAGGGACCTTGCCAAGGGCTGGGGAAGATGAGGAGGGCCCCGAACAGCCAAAGAGGAGGGGGATGTTGGGAAAACAGGCAGGCAATTCCTGCCTGCTGAAGACAGAACGTTTGCCAGCCTGGACCCGCTCCAGATCCCAGGGGGGGAGCCCGTCCCTGCTCCGAACCGGCCGAGAGAAACAATCAGGAAAGCACAGTTGGAAACTTAATTACAGCTCGTGGGTAGGAGACAGGAGGGTGGGATGTGCCTGCTTCCATGGCTTA
>NW_020956984.1:0-1166 GCF_003031625.1 Empidonax traillii
ATCGACTGCCCCAGGGGTGGAAACACAGTCCCACCATCTGTCATGGGTTGATTCAGGTTGTACTGGAGAAGGGTGAGGCCCCAGAACACATCCAGTACATTGATGACATCATTGTATGGGGGGACACAGCGAAGGAAGTTTTCGACAAAGGAGAAAAGATCATTCAGATTCTCCTCAAGGCCGGTTTCGCCATTAAGAAGAGCAAGGTCAAGGGGCCTGCCAGAGAGATCCAATTCCTAGGGGTGAAATGGCAAGATGGAAGGCGCCAGATTCCAACCGAGGTCATCAATAAAATTGTAGCAATGGCTCCACCGACAAACAAAAAGGAGACCCAAGCTTTTCTGGGAGCCATAGGCTTCTGGAGAATGCACATCCCTGAGTACAGCCAAATTGTGAGCCCTCTTTATTTTGTGACCCATAAAAAGAACGATTTCCAATGGGGTCCTGAACAACAGCAGGCTTTCAGGCAGATCAAGCAAGAGATTGCACATGCCGTGGTTCTTGGGCCAGTCAGGACGGGACCAGATGTAAAGAATGTACTTTACACTGCATCTGGAGATAACGGTCCCTCCTGGAGCCTCTGGCAAAAAGTGCCTGGCGAAACACGAGGGCGACCACTTGGCTTCTGGAGCTGAAGTTACAAAGGATCTGAAGCCAACTACACCCCTATGGAGAAGGAAATACTGACGGCATACGAAGGCATACAAGCAGCTTCAGAAGTGATTGGCACTGAAGCGCAGTTCTTCCTAGCACCCCGACTACCGGTGCTGAGTTGGATGTTCAAAGGGAAAGTGCCTCCTACACATCATGCTACTGATGCTACGTGGAGTAAGTGGATTGCCTTGATTACGCAACGTGTCTGAATTGGAAAGTCGAGTCGCCCCGGAATTCTGGAAATCATAACTAATTGACCTGAAAGTGGGAACTTCAGTCTGGCAGATGAAGAGGAAGAAGAGCCAGTAAGTCGAGCTGAAGAAGCTCCGCCATATAATCAACTGCCAGATGAAGAGACACGTTATGCTCTTTTCACTGACGGTTCTTGCCGTATCATAGGAGGGAACCGGAAGTGGAAAGCAGCCGTTTGGAGTCCCACACGACAAGTGGCAGAGGCCACTGAAGGTAAAGGTGAATCGAGTCAGTTTGCGGAACTCAAAGCTGTCCAATTG
>NW_020956984.1:2979-10032 GCF_003031625.1 Empidonax traillii
CCTAAACCTGAGCTGTGATTGTAACCAAAGTGCCAAGGATCCGAACCGAGCTACTGTTGATGCTGAAGTCAATAGCTTACCACAAAACAACTACTTCGAAGGACTATATATATATATATGTACATATGCACGGGATATAAGCAAATACGTAAAATATAAATGTTACGTAAAATAGTATGGAATAAGGGGTGGAGAATGTGGTGGTTTTGAATCTAGGCCTTCCTTGGTGATCAGGTTGTAACCAAGGAACCAAGGTCATGTTCCCAGTATTCCATACGATTTTACGTAAGCAAGAGTATAAATAAGGAGAGAGAGGAAGCTCTCGCTCTCTTTCTTCCGGCGGACCCAAGGTGGAGGTAACTCTACTATCGCTCTGCCCAGGTGAGGGAGTGAGGCCTGGCGTGTCTGGTTGGCCTTGAGAGGCGGACAGTGCTGGTAGCTGTGTGGTGTGGCTCACTTCCTCTCGAGGGGAGTATTTAACTTTTTGTCCCTTTTTGTCCCTTTTATATCCCTTTTTATCCCTTTTTTTCCCTTTTCCCTTTCCCTTCCCTTTCCCTTTTGGGGAGTTCCCTTTGGTTGGTAGTGTGTATATAGTTTTATATATATACATATATATATATATATATATAAATCTTTCATTTAAAATTTATTCGGTTTGGGTTCTTTTGGTTTTTTTCCGGTCGGCTGGGAGAAAGTGAAAGGGAGGGGGAAGGTTTTGTCCCCGGGGTCCAGGCACTTGGCTGGGAGCCAAGTCCGACCTGGGACACTTTCTCAGTGGTAGGTCACTTTGGGATTTTGCAAGATTGTGTTGTAGTTTAGGGATGGTACTCCCCAGTTAAGTCTTCCCACTGAAACCCATGCACCTTTCACTCGCTCCTTCCCCCCCTCCCCTGGGGGTGTCTGGAGAGGAGAAGTGGAAGCACAAAAGGTAAAGATCATGAGTTGACATAAGAACAATTAATTGAATACAGCAGTGAGATAAGCAAAAATATTGTCTTGGTTTAATGACAGTATGTTCAGGAGGTTGGATCTCTGATGTGCTAAAACCCCCCTTTCTCTTCTATTTCCCTCCCCCTGAGGCTTGGGCACCCTCCACAGCCCCTGCCCAGCCCAAACCCCCCCAACCCCCAGAAAAACTCACAGAAGAACTTCTACCTGAAAGCCAATGTGGTTTCCGAGCCAACAGAGGTCCCACAGACATGGTATTTGTTCTCAGAGAACTGCAGAAGTGTAGGGAACAGAACAAAGGACTCTATGTTACCTTTGTTAATCTCACCAAGGTTTCCAACACTGTGAGTAGAAAAGGTCTGTGACAGATTTTGGAACAATTAGGATGTCCCCTCAAGTTCCTCAAAATGATCATCTCGCTTCAGGAGGATCAGCGCGGTCAACTCAGATATGGCGATGCACTTTCTGAACCATTTCCAATAGTCAGTGGTGTGAAGCAAGGCTGCGTTCTTTCACCAATTTTATTCACAGTCTTCTTCAGCATGATGCTCCAAAGGGCCATGGCAGACCTCAATGAAGAAAACGGTGTCTACATTCAATATTGTACCGATGGGAACCTGTTCAACCTAAGGAGACTGAAGGTCACACTAAGACCTTAAATCATCTTGTCCGTGAGCTGCTTTTTGCTGATGATGCTGCCCTCGTTGCCCACACAGAAGTAGTTCTGCAACATTTAACATCCTGCTTTGCAGAGACTGCTAAGCTTTTTGGGCTGGAAGTCAACTTGAAGAAGACAGAAGTTTTATATCAACCTGCACCTCAAGAAGTCTTCCATCATCCCCATATCACGATTGGTGAAACAGAGCTCAAATCAGTTCTCACCCTTGGTGAAACAGCTTAAATCAGTTCAGCAATTTAATTGCCTGGGAAGCATCATCTCCTTGGATGGTAAGATTGATGCTGAAATAGACAACAGGTTAGCAAAGGCATAC
Source organism: Empidonax traillii (assembly GCF_003031625.1). Classification (NCBI taxonomy): domain Eukaryota; kingdom Metazoa; phylum Chordata; class Aves; order Passeriformes; family Tyrannidae; genus Empidonax; species Empidonax traillii. The sequence goes on from NW_020956984.1 coordinate 4,920, forward strand.
AGAGCTTTTGGTAAACTCCATAAAAGAGTGTGGTGAAACAAACACCTGAGGAGAAGTACAAAGATCAGCGTTTACAGAGCCATTGTACTGTCTACTCTTTTATATGGATCTGAATCATGGGTCATTTACCGCCACCACTTTCATCTCTTAGAACGCTTCCATCAGCACTACCTCCCTACAATCCTAAACATCCACTAGACGGATTACGTGACCAACACGTCTGTCCTTGAACAGACAGTAGTCACGAACATTGAGGCCATGCTGCTGAGAACACAACTGCTCTGGGCAGGGCATGTCTCCAGGATGCAGGACTACCACCTCCCTAAGATCGTGCTCTATGGGGAAACTTGCCACTGGCTGCAGCAAGAGAGGAGCCCTGAAGAGGAGATACAAGGACTGCCTGAAAAAATCTCTCAGCCTTGGCCATATCAATTATCACCATTGGTCTACCCTGGCCTCCAATCGGGAGACCTGGAGACACACCATCTATAATGCTGCTGCTACTTTTGAGAACACACGCAGGATCACTCTCGAGGAGAAAAGACAATGAAGAAAGAATCACGTCTCATCTATATCACCTGGGGAGTCTTTCTGCTGTGCCTTCTGCAACCGGACTTGTCTATCTCGCATTGGCCTTTTTAACCATCAGCGTGCTTTCAGTAAGCATGAGTAGAGCCCTTCTCAAATTTTTGTTCACTAAGACTAGCCATGATGATTTCCCTCCCCCCAAAAAATATAGGAAGAAAAAAGAGAGAGCAATTTTACAAAAAAAAAAAACAAAAACAAAACCAAAACAAAAAAACAAACCCACAACAGAGAACAAAATAGAACAAAACAAAACCAGACAATAATAGAACACCTAACTACCCCTCTCCCCTTTGGTTAAAATCAGAAAAAGATCTGGAAGAATATTTTGTTTGAAGAAAAGAAGTCCCAGTGCCACTGAGACAGCAGTGCTGATCCCAATGGCGACCGTGTGATGTGACAGCGATGCAACCTGAGAGGCACTTGGACCACACAACATGACACATGCAGCTCACAAAGGGAAGTTCCTGGGTTCCTTCAGTGTGGCTGCAGCAGTGACTGGCAGTGGAGAGAGGTGGGAACTGCAGTGAGAAAGGCACTGGTGGTGGTCCTGCCTCTGTACCCACTCTCAGAACAGAATGGGGTGACAGCCCCAGTTTTGGAAATGCTGGGGGGTCTTTTCCTCTCTTTCCTCTGAGATTTCATGGTGTTTCACTTCAGGGATCCTCTGCCCCCCCCCCCCCCCCGCTCCAGCCTGGCAGGGTGGGAGGTTGGTTCCTCATGCTTCTGAAACTATATGATGATGTAAAAAAATTCAACAAAAAATCTTCCTCACTTAACTAAACTGTAACAAAGTTGATAACAAAAGTGTACAAAAAAGGAAGAGTGATTCACATGCAAAATGCTCACCGTGGAGCCTGACCCGGTCCAACTGCAGGCATGCTACCCTGACAAGAAGGGACTCCTTCTCCCTGGAAGAAACTTCCTTCCCCTCACCCCGAGCAATGACGTGAGGGGATATAGAATAACCTTTGGGTTCTGGTCGTGCCTCCTCCTGGCTACTGCAAAAATTAACCCTGTCCTGGCCAGAACCAGGACATTGTCCTTAAATGGGTGTTTAGTTCCAACACTTGAGAGGATCTGTCTCCAGAGACTTCAAATTGCTGCCTCTTCTACAATTCCTCTCTCAATTCCTTGGTTTTGAGCAAGGGATCCCAGCTGTTGGGTTTCCTTACCTTCCAATTACTGTCAACCCTGTTTTCCCAGCATTGGAGAGGCCAGGCAAGAATTTGCTCACCTGACTGGTGGTTGTAATCTTTCCATGTTTCAAAGTTCTTTCAAGGTCAGGGGCTGGGTATTTTCTGCCTCTTGTGTGAGTTCTCACACTTTTTCCTGTTTTTTTTTTTTTTTTTGCTGAAGGACTGGTTTCCTGATCAGATGCTTCCTCTTCCTCCTCCCTTACTAATCAATGATATGGACTCATTGACCTCTTTGTCCACTGTTTCTTTTTCACTACTGGGGCAATTACAGTAGTTGACGTTCAGGTCCCTATTTCCACCATGGTTTCCTCATATACGACTTGGGTCCCTGTCTCAATTATCATGTTCTTGGATGTTGTTTATAACTTGGTCTCAAACATAGCATTCTCAGAGGTGTTTTTTGTCCCTGTCTTAACCACAGTCCTCTAGTAGTACTGAATTGTGGCTCATTAGGCACAGGTCAGGCCCCAGGACAGTGTTAGAAACTGCTGGTTTTCATTGGAGTAGGCAATGTATCCTTCTATCAGGTGATGAATTAGTTTACTAGGATTACTTGCCTGTTTAGTTGTAAAATCCCAGGCTATGGGAGGTGATAACCACTGTAGGAACCTGCCCAAATCCTTCCACACACCCTACCACCCAGGGACTGGCTGTTTCATGGCATGTGTCAGTACCATCTCACCCAAAAGTTGTCTCCTCTTATGCCAGGATGACACCAGATTCCACAAACCTCACAATAAGCCAGCAGTGTTAACTAGTAGCGTTAAACAGATCACATAGGGGTGAACAAGAACCTAGGGACCCTGCGTAATAAAATCACCCACATCAACCCCAGATAGGAAGAGGGAGGTGTATTCCTTCAACCTCTCCACAAAATAACTCCCCCAGCACAGTAAGACCATCAATGCCAGGGCAAAGCACAGAGCTTCTTCGTATTAACATGTCCCCAAGCTCAGCAAATAAAGAGATAAGCAGTGTAGACAGTAAACTACTTGAGTCTCACACACACATGCCACTGAACAACTACTGTAGCTATAGCATGCTCAATTCAAAAATGCTATTGTCTCACACCCCAAGTGTGGCACTGTTGTGGTTTTATCCCAACTGGCAAGTAAACACCATACAGCCACTTGCTCACTATCCCCCAGTTGGATGGGGGAGAGAATTGGAAAAGTAAATGTGAGAAAACTTGTGGGTTGAGATAAAGACAATTTAATAAGTAAAACAAGAGCTGTGCATGCAAGCAAAGCAAAACAAGGATTTAATTCACTGCTTCCCATCAGCAGGCAGGTGTTCAACCATCTCCAGGAAAGCAGGACTCTATCACATATCATGGGGACCTGGGAAGACAAAATGCCATAATTTCAAATGCCCCCCCCCTTCCTTCTTCTTCCCCCAGCTTTATACGATGAACATGATGTCATATGGTATGTAATATCCCTTTGGTCATTTGCTACAAGAACAAGTTGAATGTGTCTTTACAAACAAGCTATATGCATCTGTTTGTAGATAAGGAAATGACCAAAGAACCAATTAACTAGGAGAAGAATAGCGAGAGCTGAGCTGACTGCAAAAGGGTGCTGCTAGACCAAGGACATGCTGAACTTTTGAACTTTATAGACTTAATAAGGTTCATGAATATTAACTTGTCATAAGTTTTAGTTTAAATTCTCTTGGAATTTTCCCATACCACCATTAGGGGACATGCACTGCTAACAGGTACAGTGGTACTGGACCAGGTTGGGGATGGGATGGCCCTGCCCTGTGCCTGGAGTGCCGATCACGAATAGGGTGGGGTGGTGGAGGGGATGGTACTGCTCAAACTGCATGAGAACTGGAAAGAACAAACGGGAATGCTGTTTCTGGGTTTTGGGCTCTTTTCCTGGTGAGGTTCACTGCCTGCATGGATTCAGGAAACCTTTGTGCAGCTTCTGCAGCCCCCTGCACCCGAACCCCGCAGTGCTGACTTAAGCAGTTTCTGTGCAGCTTGACCACTTCCAACTCACTGTAGCCACCTGCCCAGCATGGCACCACCTCGTTGTCCCAACCTGCTGGCTTCCTGTGACCACCGGACTCTCACCGTCCCTCCCCAGAGCCCCATTGGTTGTGCATCGTCTTCATCAGCTGCTGCAGCTGATCAAACCCCCATGCCTGCTGCAGTCCACCATTGGAGTAAAATTCATATAGCCAGCAGGAATTAAATAACTCCCCAGAGTTTCGTTTGTTCTAGTAGGGTGAATCTGTGGAGGGAGAAGGGCTCTCCACCATCCCTACCTGCATTACCTTTGTTTGCGAGGGGGAGGGGGAAAACACCCTTCCAGGTGGTCTCCAGTCTCATGAGGGGAGGGGTGGAGAGGCAGACCATTTTTTCCCTGCATCCTTGTGGTTACTATGTTTTGCTGTTTTGTCGGTTTATTCTGTTCTGTTCATTGGGTTTTTTTAGTAAAAGTTGTTTTTTCATTTCTACACATTACTCAAAGGCTCCATATTTATTTTTAAATTTATTATTAATCTGGGAAGGAGGGCTATCTATTCTATCTAAGGTCCCGTTTCCCTGGTAACATTGTTTTAACCCAGGACATAATTTCTCTGCCTGGGGTGCACATAAAGCTAATTTTAATGGTCATGCAATGTATGTTATGAAGGGGGGTAAATGCTTAGGGGGAACATGTAGAAGGTGGTTCGGGAAGTCTATACCTTCTGAATACCTTAGGCAATGGGGAAAGGGAGAGGGCAGTATGTGGCCAGAGAATTAGGATAAAAAGAGGTTGTGTCCTTCAAGGTATCCAAGAGACCCCAATGGGTATGCCTCAGTGAACTCCCTGTATTTCATGAATAAAGTTATTTTGGAAGGACTCCTCTGTCTCCTTTGTGGACACTAACCTCTATCAACATGATTTTCTGTACAAGTGGGGGCTTGCCCAGGATCCTTCCACCTTCCAGGGATGGCAGACAGCGAACAGGGTTGACAGTACACCTCACTAAAGTTTTCAGTGATCAACTTGTATTCGGTCTGGCTGAGATGGAGTTCATTTCCACAGTGCTGTGCTTTGCATTGGTAGTTGGAAAGTTTTTGATAACACACCAGTATTTTGGCTACTGCTGGGCAGCACTGGCACAGCAACAGCACTGTAACATTCCTCCCCCCAATCGAGGGCAAGATCCTGGGAGGGGACACAACCAGACCAGTTGATCCAAACTAACCAAAGGGATATTCCAGACCATATGACCTCAGTTCAGATATAAAATCTAAGAAAAGGAGGAGGAAGAGGGGGCATTTGTTGTTTACAGTGTTTACCTTCTAAGAAACTGCTCTACATGCTGAAAGC
>NW_020956984.1:10306-27653 GCF_003031625.1 Empidonax traillii
TCGAGGGCAAGATCCTGGGAGGGGACACAACCAGACCAGTTGATCCAAACTAACCAAAGGGATATTCCAGACCATATGACCTCAGTTCAGATATAAAATCTAAGAAAAGGAGGAGGAAGAGGGGGCATTTGTTGTTTACAGTGTTTACCTTCTAAGAAACTGCTCTACATGCTGAAAGCCCTGCTTCCCAGGAAGTAGCCGAACACCACTTGCTAATGGGAAGTAGAGAAAAAAACTTGTTATTTTCCTCTTCGCTTGTATGCACACAAACTTTTACTTTGGCTTTAGTAAACTGCCTTGTCAATCTACAAGTAGTTTTCCTTCTTATTCTCTCTCCCCTGTCCAACTGGGAAGGGGAGTTATAGTGATTCAAAGGAATCAACTGACAAATGGATTGTCACCCAAAGTACCTTTTATGTTTTTTCTGTACTGGTGGAGAGGACACAGGGTTAGCACCCACAATCATGTGCCTCTGCCTTTTCAAATTCTAGGTGGGCTTATATAACCATTTTATCATAAATGCCATACATTCTTACATTCCTATGGTTAGTAGTTGATACTAAATGGTTAGGTATACATTACAATAGCATTCTATTTTACTTAGGCATAAGATATACTTTCTGACTTCCTTGATAAACTTGCCTACATGCCTTAAATCAACCGTTCAGTTACTTTTCTGTTTCTCCAAACCTGTTTACTTGTCTTAAAGCAACGGTTTAGTTACCTATCTGCTTCTCACACAAGGGCAGTTCACTAGTTGCAGTTAGCTGTTTCGAATATTCGTTTTTTTGTTAAGTTTTCTAATTTGCTAAGTCACACTAAAACACACAACTGTAACTTAGGAACCTCATTATACAACATATATTCATCAGTAATCAGCTGAGTGGTAGTGATTGGAACAGTATAACTAAAATCACATCCTATTATAGTAGTAAAATTACATACACAAAAATTAGTTCCATTAGTTATTTCTTTACATGTGGCAATGTTGAAGTTATGACGATGAATTTTTACACACGCACATCCTTTTCCTACATAATATACTTGAGATTGTGCTTTTGCAACTGGGATCATTTCGAAGATACAGGTACTATCTGCTGTGTCTAAGCATAAATCCTCATTTTCAGTTACAACGTTCTCACAGATGAACCCTAATTGTTCTCATGGGATGCACGCCTCTGTACTTACTGTTTGCCACCTATTCAACTGATTATTATATTTTACCCATACGTTATGGTTAATTGGTCTTACTACAACATCTTCGGGTATTGCTCCTAAGGCTAACACTGGAAATAACTCTCCAGTAGCGACCTTTTTGATAGTAAGCACATAAGTTTCTATTTGTTCTTGTTGTTCACTGTATGTGAAGTTTACTAGCTGCCGCTGGGTCTGGTAAGTTTTTTCAAAGTATCATTTTTTGCTATTATTTCTTTTATTTCTTGTGGCAGTCCCCCTGACATCCCTTCCCTAATGATATCTGATACTACAGACTGTAGCCATAACTGTGATTGTATACACTGAAGGGCAAGGCATACATTGAATTATAATTCTCCTTCAAAGGATGCAACTGACTCGTAGTCTTCTTGGGTGTGTCTGGACAGGGTGGTCAGTAAATCTGCCATCAGATTTTGTGTGTCTGCTAGCATCAGTAGTGATGATCTTAGTGGTACTTGGAACTGGCCTAAGTCTGTAATGGCGGTACCTAATTTATTAATCAGTACCTCCTGATCTATAAAGTACTCCTAATTTTGACCTGAACCATCCTGCTAAATCTTGCTTGACCTTGGTGTTCAGTGTCTGTGATTTTAGCCATGTTTCCCATCCTCATAAGCTTTGTGCTATAAATTGAGAACAGTTCCATTGTACCTTTGAAATACCTGCTTGAATTGTAACCTCCAATTTCTTTAGTGAGTACACTGGATCTAGTACTAGTTTCTGTTCATTACTTTGTTTTAACATATAAGACCCTGCAAATGAAAAGTTATGACAACTTACCACATACATAGAGGGTACAAAAGGAGTTGGTGAAGGAAGAATGATAAATAGAAACACTAAATTCTCTGAAAAATCTGATTTTTTAGGACATCTTCCATACACTTTTTGCGTAATGGTATTGTTCTAATTCCTTCACTTGAACTACAAGTCTACATAGCATCTTGTTTGATCAAGACATACTTTGTGTGATCTTATTCTTCTTCTATGGTACTTCTATCTCATAAAGGTGTAGTTTTTCTAAGGTTTTATGTCTTACGGTTATAGTAAAATTCTTTACTCTAGCAGAGAGGATATAATTAGATGAGATATGCAAACCTAGGCTTGTTTTGTTTCCTGTATATCAGATATCTGTCTGTCCTGCCAATATACGCAACATAAAGTTTCCGAATTTATCTCCTGAGGGTTTTGCAGTTGGACTAACTCCTTTGCTAATTCTTGGCATGCTGTCAACATTGGTCTCTGAACGAGCCACAGGTTCAGTAACTGATCGTCCACTCCTGCAGTTTTCATCTAAAGATACTACTATGCCATAGTTCTGATTTTAGCAAGGAATTTTTCTTTCCCTTCCCCCCCTGCATGTGTGCTCTGTGGATGAGCCGTCAAGGTAAAACAAAAGAATTGGTCTGGTTCACCAAATGGCCGAGACATTAGTCTCCTAGCAACGAGGGGGGAGGAATTGGGGAAAGGCTAGGGTGTGTGGGCGGAAGGAGGTGGGGTTTGGGGGTTGGAGCTCAGCTCTGGACCCTGAGGGGAGCCTGCTGCAAGTTGGAGACACTGCCTGGTTTTGCTTTCTTTGTCTCTTTCCTGTCAGAGGGGAGTTTGTTGCTGCTGCTCTCGGCTCAGCTATTGTTGACTGCAGGCCCTGATTACAACGCACCCTAATCAGCTGAAGTTTGTGAGTTTTCTTCCATTGGGAGAACTTTCTGTTTTATTGCTGTTGTTTTTCCTTCCCCTTTCCCCCCCCCCCCTTCCCCCCCCGGCGGCAGCCAAGGATCTCACAGCACTGCCTGGTGACGGGCACTGGACATTACAAGTTCTACTCCTCCAGTGATCCAACAGTGCCACCTGGTGACTACTATGGGACACTACAAGTTCTGCACCTTCGGTAACTCAACAGCGCCACCTGGTGAATGGTATAGGACATTACAAATTTTGCATCTCCAGTGACCCGGCGGTGCCCCCTGCTGACTGTGACTGGAACTGCACCAAAGGGTTCTAAAAAGTGAACTATTTATTTTCCCTTTTTGCCGGTTTATCGGTTTTGTTCTTGAAGGGGATTATTGGTGGGTATAGGAGTATTGCTTGGTTGTTTTACTTGTTTGTTTTTTTTCCGTGTATTCCTGTTAATACACCCATACCTTTTAATAAAGGGCTGTTATTTTTCTCTTTTCCATAATTTGTTTTCCTTCAATCGGAGCCTCTTAATTTTGGATTTATTATTGCTTACAAAAGGAAGTTTGGGTCTTTTTCTCCTAATCCATCCTCAACAAAAGACCCTTGTCTCATTTAAACTGGGACATTTTTGGCACCCAACGTGGGGCCGGAGAGAGGAAAAGTGGAAAAGGAATAACTACCCTTGTGTGACTTTATACGTGTTTGTGAACCTGTAGGCACCATGAAGTCTAAGATTGCTGCTTTTCTGTGGTATATGATTATGCCGAGATCTATGTCCCACCTGCCGATGTTTTTCAGCTCAGACACTATGACCCTCATTGCAATAAGTATGTTTGAGATCTCGCACTGGTGTTATGACATAGTAAACTCAGCACCTGTTATTTTCCTTCAGGATATGCTCTCACGGATATATTACTGCTCTAACCTACACTGTCTCCTTTGGGGTTTTAAGGATAATGGCACCTATCCCTATGGAGAAACACAGGGGGGTATATTTGCCCAACCCTTCATACATTTTCCCTTTGGTTCCAATACAATGGCCTCTGAGAAATTTAAACTCTCTTTAAATGTAAGAGATGTTTTACTTTTTGGTCTTCTCGTGCAAGCTTGTGCCACAGTGTCATATCTAATATTCGTAGTTAGGGTCAGGATTTACCAGGAATGAGCACAAAAACCAACCCCAGGGGTGGAAAACCTCGAATGGCATGGGCCATGGGAGGACTTGGGTAAATTTCTAGAAAGTGGTTCAGTTCCTACAAAGTGGAAGTTCACTCTCGAACAACTCCTAAACCCTACACAGATAATAACAACTTTGAGGGAGAGAGGTCGTGATAAACCCATAGAGAGGCAGTTGGTAAATGCATGTGGGGCTTTAGCCGTTGCCTACAAAAAGGTGCTCGGTATGGTGCAGCCCTCACAGGGAAAAGGAAAAGATGAAAACGAGAGGCCTGATTCAAGGGTGACTCCAGATAAGACCAGCTCCAAGGGACCAAACAAGTCAATGCAGGTTGCCCCTATCCAAAAGAAGAAATATAAGACTAGTTGATGATGATGGGGAAGCAGGACCCTCACAGACAGCCAACCTGGAGCCAGAAATCATCACTGAGTCCTTATCGTATGACAACCTCCAGAAATTACGGGCACACGTCATTCGTCACCCGAATGAGCCTATACTGACCTGGGTGATGCCATAAACCTTGATGGCGGTGAAGCAAGGTTCTTGAGGTCTATTGCCCAGGATGTGGGCCTTGAAGAGGCATTTGTGAGAGAATCAAAGCCCCTGTCTCTCTGGGCACGGCTGCTGGATGCTGTGAGAGGGAGATTCGTTTACAGAGAGGCCTTGCAGACAGACCATTTTGCGAAGAGCTGGAATACCATGGAAGAGGGGATCCGACGCCTGAGGGAAATGGCACTGTTGGAGGTACTGTTTAGAAGGGATATTCAAGCTAGTCATGATCCTGACAAGGTTAGATGTACACCATACATGTGGTGGACCTTCATGCGTATGGGACCATCTGCACATGTCAGTTACCTGACATCACTGGATGCTGGGGAAAAGAGTGAGCCAGTGGCGCTTATAGTAAATAAACTTTGGATGTATGACAGTATGGTCCAAGAATCACTACAAGCCCCCTTTTCCTCAGTAGAGACCTTGGTCAATAACCTCACTACCATAGCTACACAGCTACAAGATCAACAAGAGAAAATGCTAGAAAAGATTGAGGGAAACACCTCCCAGGTGGCACCAGTGAGAACCAGGCGCCCCCCAGCTAGAGGGGGTAGATAGACCTCACGAACCGAGCTGTGGTATTTCCTATCTGGACATGGAGAAGACATGAGACAGTGGGACAGGAAACCTACCCATGTCTTGGCAACCCGAGTACAAGAGTTAAAGGACCAGAGAAAAACAAATTCCGTGAAAGTGAGTGCAGTGCCGGTATCCCGTGGGCAGGGATCTGACCCACTAGCAGGTACCTCCCACCAGTATTTGCAGACGGAAACCTGTGATGAGCAGGACAGAGACCAGTATTAGAGGGGACCTACCTCTAGCCAGGTAGAGGTACAGGACAACCTTGTCTATTGGACAGTGTGGATCCAGTGGCCTGGCACATCAGATCCACAAGAATAAAAGGCTTTGGTTGACACTGACGCTCAACGCATGTTAATGCCCTCAGGACATGTGGGACCAGAGGCTATTTCCATTTCTGGGGTGACAGGAGGGTCACAGCAGTTGACCGTGTTGGAAGCTGAAGTAAGTTTGACCAGGAAGGAGTGGCAGAAACACCCCATTGTGACTGGTCCAGATGCCCCATGTATCCTGGGCATAGACTACCTTAGGAATGGGTATTTCAAAGACCCCAAGGGACATAGGTGGGTTTTCGGGATAACTGCTGTGGAGACAGAAGCGGCTAAGCAGTTGAATTCACTACCTGGCCTCTCAGAGAACCCTTCTGCTGTGGGACTGTTGAAGGTTGAGGAACAGCGAGTGCCAATTGCCACTACAATAGTGCACCGTGGGCAGCACCAAACGAACCGAGACTCTGTGATCCCCATCCATAAGATGATCCACGAGCTGGAGAGCCAAGGAGTGATCAGCAGGATCCACTCCCCCTTCACCAGCCCCATCTGGCCTGTGCGCAAATCTGACGGAGAATGGAGATTGACTGTGGACTATCGTGGCCTGAATGAAGCCACCCCGCCACTGAGTGCCGCTGTTCCAGACATGTTGGAGCTCCAGTACAAGCTGGAGTCTAAGGCAGCGAAGTGGTACGCCACTATTGACATCGCAAATGCGTTCTTCTCCATTCCCTTGGCAGCAGAGTGCAGGTCGCAGTTTGCTTTCACGTGGAAGGGCGTGCAGTACACGTGGAACCGACTGCCCCAGGGGTGGAAGCACAGTCCCACCATCTGCCACGGATTGATCCAGGCTACGCTAGAGAAAGGTGAAGCTCCAGAACACCTGCAGTACATTGATGACATCATTGTATGGGGGAACACAGCAGAAGAGGTCTCTGAGAAAGGAAAGAAGATCATACAGATTCTCCTGGAGGCTGGGTTTGCCATCAAAAAGAGTAAAGTCAAGGGACCTGCCCGAGAGATCCAGTTCCTAGGAGTAAAGTGGCAAGATGGACGTCACCAGATCCCAAGTGAAGTCATTGATAAAATCACAGCAAGGGCCCCCCCAACTAGTAAGAAGGAAACCCAAGCTTTCCTGGGTGCCATAGGTTTTTGGACAATGCATATCCCTGAGTACAGCCAGATCGTAAGCCCTCTCTATCTGGTAACCCGCAAGAAGAATGATTTCCAGTGGGGTTCGGAACAACAGCAAGCATTTGAACAGATTAAACAGGAGATTGCCCATGCTGTAGCCCTTGGGCCAGTCTGGACAGGACCAGATGTGAAGAATATACTCTACTCTGCATCTGAGGATAAGGGTCTCTCCTGGCGCCTCTGGCAGAAGGTGCTTGGCGAGACCCGAGGCCGCCCACTTGGATTCTGGAGCCGAAGCTACAGATGGTCAGAAGCCAATTACACTCCAACAGAAAAGGAGATCCTAGCAGCTTATGAGGGAGTACAAGCTGCCTCAGAGGTGATTGGCCCAGAAGAACAGCTCCTCCTGGCACGTCGACTACCAGTATTGAGTTGGATGTTCAAAGGGAAGATGCCCCCTACGCATCATTGCCACTGATGCCACCTGGAGCAAGTGGATCGCCCTGATCACGCAGCGCACCCACATTGGAAACCCAAACCGCCCTGGGATACTAGAAATCATCACGAACAGGCAGGAAGGTGAGGATTTTAGTCTAGCAGAAGAAGAAGAAGGAGAGCAGGTGGTATGGGCGGAGGAAGCCCCAGCATACAACCAACTACCAGAAGAAGACATACGCTACGCACTCGTTACTGATGGTTCCTGCTGTATTGTAGGGATGAAACGTAAATGGAAAGCAGCTGTATGGAGCTCCACACGACAAGTTGCAGAAGCTATGGAAGGAGAGGGTGAATCAAGCCAATTTGCAGAGCTCAAAGCTGTCCAGTTGGCATTGGACATTGCTGAATGAGAGAAGTGGTCAAAACTTTACCTCTACACGGATTCATGGATGGTGGCCAATGCCCTGTGGGGGTGGTTGGACAGATGGAAGAAGACCAATTGGAAACGTAGGGGAAAACCCATCTTGGAGGCTGATATATGGCAAGACATTGCTACCCGGGTAGAGAAGCTGATTGTGAGGGTTCGCCACGTAGATGCCCACGTGCCCAAAAATCGAGCCAATGAGGAGCATCGCAACAATGAACAGGCAGACCGAGCTGCACAAGTTGAGGTGTCACAGGTGGACCTAGACTGGTAGCACAAAGGCGAATTATTCTTAGCACTATTGGCCCATGATGCCGCTGGTCATCAGGGCAGAGATGCCACCTACAGATGGGCATGAGACCGAGGGGTGGATCTAACCATGGATGCTATCTCTCAGGTTATCCATGACTGTGAGACATGAACTACCATTAAACAGTCTAAGAGGCTGAAACCCCTGTGGTATGGTGGACTGTGGAATAAATACAGGTATGGGGAGGTTTGGCAGGTTGATTATATCACACTGCCACAGACTCATCAAGGGAAGCGCTATGTGCTCACCATGGTGGAAGCCACCACTGGATGGCTGGAGACGCATCCGGTGCCCCACGCCACTGCCAGAAATACCATCCTGGACCTCGAAAAACAGGTCCTCTGGCAGCACGGCACCCCAGAGCGGATTGAGTCAGATAATGGGACACACTTCAAGAATAGTTTAGTTACCACCTGGGCGAAAGAGCGTGGCATTGAATGGGTCTATCACATACCATACCTTGCAGCAGCTGTCGGGAAAGTTGAAAGGTGCAATGGACTGTTGAAGACTACCCTGAAAACATTAGGTGGAGGGACTTTCAAACACTGGGATCAACACCTAGCAAAGACTACATGGTTAGTCAGCACTAGAGGCTCCATCAATCGAACCGGTCCTGCCCAATCAGAGTCCCTTCACACTGTACACGGGGATAAGGTCCCAGTGGTTCACATGAGAGGTATGTTAGGTAAAACAGTTTTGGTTAACCATGCCTCGAGCAAAGGCAAATCCATTTGTGGAGTTGTCTTTTCCCAAGGACCTGGTTGCACATGGTGGATGATGCAAGAAGATGGAGAAACCCGGTGCATACCTCAAGGAGATATCATCTTAGGGTAAACAGGCCATAACTCCGCATCTGTATTTGTACCTATATATTTGTGAATGTGTACGTGATTTAGAATAATGTATGTATGTATGGAGTTCAAAAAAAAATAAAAAAGGTTAAATTTGATAGATGTATCGTGGCATGGGAAAAGGAAAAAGAAAACATTAGGGGTGGATAATGTCATAGTTCTGATTTTAGCAAGGAATTTTTCTTTCCCTTTCCCCCCTGCATGTGTGCTCTGTGGATGAGCCGTCAAGGTAAAACAAAAGAATTGGCCTGGTTCACCAAATGGCCGAGACATTAGTCTCCTAGCAACGAGGGGGGAGGAATTGGGGAAAGGCTAGGGTGTGTGGGCGGAAGGAGGTGGGGTTTGGGGGTTGGAGCTCAGCTCTGGATCCTGAGGGGAGCCTGCTGCAAGCTGGAGACACTGCCTGGTTTTGCTTTCTTTGTCTCTTTCCTGTCGGAGGGGAGTTTGTTGCTGCTGCTCTCGGCTCAGCTATTGTTGGCTGCAGACCCTGATTACAACGCACCCTAATCAGCTGAAGTTTGTGAGTTTTCTTCCATTGGGAGAACTTTCTGTTTTATTGCTGTTGTTTTTCCTTCCCCTTTCCCCCCCCCCCCCGTCCCCCACCTGGCGGCAGCCAAGGATCTCACAGCACTGCCTGGTGACGGGCACTGGACATTACAAGTTTCTGCTCCTCCAGTGATCCAACAGTGCCACCTGGTGAATGGTATAGGACATTACAAATTTTGCATCTCCAGTGACCCGGCGGTGCCCCCTGCTGACTGTGGCTGGAACTGCACCAAAGGGTGCTAAAAAGTGAACTATTTGATTTCCCTTTTGCCGGTTTATTGGTTTTGTTCTTGAAGGGGATTATTGGTGGGTATAGGAGTATTGCTAGGTTGTTTTACTTGTTTTTTTTTTTTCCGTGTGTTCCTGTTAATACACCCATACCTTTCAATAAAGGGCTGTTATTTTTCTCTTTTCCATAATTTGTTTTCCTTCAATCGGAACCTCTTAATTTTGGATTTATTATTGCTTACAAAAGGAAGTTTGGGTCTTTTTCTCCTAATCCATCCTCAGCAAAAGACCTTTGTCTCATTTAAACCAGGACATACTATCATGCAGGATGATTTTTGAAATGTATTCCCTGTTTTTATTGTTCCTAAACTGATCAACACTAAATCAATAAAGGCTTTGATTTGCAGCCAACAGAAATCCTGGTAGAGGTCACAAGATGCTGAGTATATGTACTGGTTTGTATCATATACATACAAGGTTACCATCAAAACAGTGTCAATATACTTTTGCTTAACTTCAAACTCTCAGGTCATATCAATATTACTATTAACATTGATTTTAAAATGCTGTATCATTGTATCCTGTTTCCAATACTTGTTTTAGTCATCCATTTATATGAAGAATGGTGTGCATCATTTTAATATTATCGGAAATATTAAAACCTACTGGTCCTGAGTACCCTTTTGTCATAGGTTTACTTGTTCTAAAAAACCAAGTGGGAATTTTTTTCTTTCCCCTGCGTCATCATGAAAGAGGTATGTTGAATGAGGGAGGGGGAGGGTGGTTCTTTTATCTGGGGTGATTGATACACACAAAAGAACTAACTAGCCGACCTGCATTCCAGACTGATGACTGTCAAAAGACTGGGGGAGGGAGGTGATTTTTTTTTCCTCTCCTTGGGAAACAGCAGTCACTCTACTTTTGTCCTGACTCAGGGAGGAGGGGGCGTGTGTGGAGGGATTTTTCTGTGGTTCATTTGATGTTCTGGCTGCTTCTGGCACTGGTTCACCTCTGTTCTCCTGCACCCTGCTCTGCCCCCAGCCCAGACTTGCTCAGATTTCACTGGAGAGGGTTGGCCCATCTGCAGAGGAACTTTTGGGGGACTCCCGGATGGAGTCAGCCATCGACAGCATGAGTCTGTGGGGAAGAGTTTGTTTTTTGGTTTGGGGTTTTTTTGTCTTTTTTTTCCCCCTTCTCCCCTTCCCCTCCTTGGTGGGGAGTAGATCTCCATTTCGGTTTCTCTTGTGCACTGGCACCCCCATGTAGCAACTGCCAGAGCCTAACAGCACCCCCTGCTGACCACCACATAGCAACTGCAGGCTCTGCTCCTCCAGTGACCCAACAGCGCCCCCTGCTGATTGTGGTTAGAATTGTGCCAAAAGGAAGAAAGTACTGAACTGGGGGTTTTTGTAGGGAACTTTGGGTGCAGAATTATTGTTTAGTTGTTTTTGTATTCTTTTGTTGTTCTGCCAATACACATATATCCTTTAATAAACAACTGTTATCTTTTTTTTCTTTCTCCATACTTCCTCATTTGGAGCCTCTCAATTTCAGATTTACAATTGCTTGGAGGGAGGAGCTTGGTCTTCCTCATAACTCATCCTCCTTAGCAAAACAATTCGATCTCATTAAACTGAGACACCTTTCTTTGTCTGGTCGCCAGGGTCTAAAATTTCTGTGATGTCCTCATGAGTAGTACAGTCTTGAGCACAAATCAAGGTCTCATAACTGATTAGGAGGAGAACTTGAATTTCAGTTTGGTGTCTCCATTTTTTTCGGTTGTCCATTGCTGGTTTGACAGGCACAGGAGTCTTTTTGGTCCTGGCATAATGTATCCAAGCTGTTAATCCTTTTACTTTGACAACTGTATAAGTGACCATAAGTACCAAATAAGGACCCTTCCATTTGACTTGGAAGGGATCTCCGACCATTGTCTTAATATATACTCTATGTCCTGGTTGTATATTGTGCAGGGGTGCATCTAAACCTCATGACCATATACCAACCATATGCTTATTGATTTAGATGGTTTTAATAAGGCTATAATATAGTTCTGAACATGTCCTTATCCCACATAGGAGATATCTTCACCCTTGTAATTGTTCCTGTACGATCTCCCATATAGCAATTCAAACTGGTTCAATATTTCCTTTGTTCTGGGCTTTACTTTGATTCTCAGTAAAGCCAGGGGTAGTGCTTGAGGCCATGGTAAACCAGCCTCTTGTCCAATTTTAACGATTTCCTGTTTCAATAAATGATTCATCTTCTCCACCTGATCACTTGCTTGTGGCCAAGAGGAGTATGTAGGTGACAATTAATTTGCAAAGCTTTACTAACATCCTCCACTATTTCTGCTATGAAGTGAGATCCTCTGTCAGAGGACATATCTGATGGTACCTCAAACCTGTGTATGATCTCATTCAGAAGTACTTTGACCACTTCTCTGGTTTTATTAGTTCTAGTGGGAAATGCTTTGGGTCAAGCAGAAAAGGTATCGGTTAATACCAAAAGGTACTGATACCCCACTTTTCTTGGGAGTTCAGAAAAATCAATTTGCCATTGTTGTCCTGGATAATTCCCTTTGTCTATGTTTCCAATTCCTATTTTATGGGTAGTTTGGGGATTGTTCTGGAGGCAGACAGCACACTGTCGTGTTACATGTTTTACAGTAGTATATAAATTCCTTCCTACTATCAGTTTCTTTAAATATTCATAAAGGTCATCTCCTCCCCAATGAGTTTTATTATGTTCATCCTGAACCACCCTCCATAATGCTTTTTCAGGTACCACAATTTGTCTTTGTGGAGTTCCATAATTTTCTCCTTTTTGTTTTGCATGTATGTCGTGGTTTTGCCCACCAGCCCTTCCCTGGGGTTGAAGATGGTTTTGTCCAGGTGGATTTCCAGACAAAAAGCCAATCAAAACTCTCAGTAATGCCTTTGCTAATTACATATTTAAGAAAACAGAAAAGAAGGTTGGTGGTGCAGTTGAAATTAGAAACAGCAACCATATAGGAGTGGGGGCCAGGCCCCCCTCCTCCCCTGATCCTGGGCCGGGGGCAGGTGTGGCACTGAATCCCCCCTTCTCTCATGTAGGAGAGTGAAGGAAAAAAAACTTTAGAGGACTGACTGCTTGGATGAAGAACTGCTGCAGAAGAATTCTGACAAAGAGATAAGTGACCTCCAAGGTCAAAGTTGGCAGCTGCAGGAGAGAGAAGAAAAGTTCGAAGGAGGCAAGTGTTTCTCCCCCCTTTCACTCTCTCCCTTCAGCAGGGAAAAGACTGAAAAATAATCCCTGCCACATGTAGAAGTTTGTTGGGGTGAGGAGACCCTCATGCGACTCACAAAGGAGCTTGTGGATGTACAAGGAAGTCGAGACTTCATGAGAAGGACTGAAATGAAGCAAAGTCTTGTTGAAAATTTATAACCCTAAAAGGAACAAGGTTTACATTGGAGCAAAAACGGCTCGGGTAAGCTTGGGATCTCAGTGAGAGATCCATGGTGCTGGAGATTTGTGACCCTGCAAGAGAGAACTTACGCCAGAGCAAACGACTCGGGTAAGATGTTGGGATCCAAGTAAAGGTTCCATGCTAGACCCATGTCAGAGAGGTCTATTCAAGGACTGTTCTCCCATGGGGAGGGACCTTCATAGGAAAACAGGGATGGACTCATAAGCCATTATCCCTTGTAACCCTGTAGTGAAGATCCATGGTAAGCAAGTGTCCCCTTGCAAGCCCATGGAAGAGAAGACCTTCAGGGCCTGGGTAACCTCCAACCTCCAGTCTTAGCCCAGGAGGGGAGTAGGCCCAGCCCTGGAGGCCAACACAGAGAAAAAGAGAAAAAGTTCCACCTGCAACGAGAGTGCTGCAGAGTTATTGAAGAGACCTGGAGCTCCGAAAATGGAGAAAGAAACTACTTTTCCTCCTTGGACTGATATAAAGGGGGGAGAAGTATTTCTGTAAATACATAGTACTTTTTACTTTAATAGAATTGTTATAGATATAATTCCTTAGTAGTTTTTATTTTGCTAGTAATAAATGTTCATACTATTTTCCCCAAATCAAGTCTCTTTTGTCTGCATAAACCTTCTCTCAACTAATAGTAATTGTATTGGGGGGGGGGGGGGGAGAGTAAATTGACCCAGAGCAAAACCACGACAATGTAGATCCTCACTTAGTTCCTGATCTTTACATGTATATTGAATACTATGATCAAATTGAATCTTACCTTCTGGAATGAGAGATTTAATGGTTACTGTACCTTGTTCTGCCACCCTTTTATCCTCCTGGTCAACCAACCTGTTGCCTTTTTCATGGTCAGATTCTCCTTTTTTATGTCCTCTGCAATGCATGATTACTACCTCTTGAGGTAGTAGCACAGCATCCAAATGTTCCAGGATCTCTTTGGAATGTTTTATCGGTTTCCCTTGTGAGGTCAGTAGTCCTCTCACTTTCCATACTGCTCCATGTGCATGCACTACTCCGAATGCATACTTTGAGTCTGTCCATACATTAATGCTTTTACCTTTTGCCAGTTGGAGAGCTCTAGTCAATGATATTATCTCTGCCTTTTGTGCTAAGGTTCCTGGAGATAGGGATTCGGACTCTATATTATAGAGTCTGTAGTCGTGATGGCATACCCAGCCTTGCGTTGCTCGTTTTTCACAAAACTGCTTCTATCTGCACACCAGGTTTCCACCTCCGGAATGGGCACCTCCTTCAGATCTGTTCTGCTAGAATGTGTAGATTCTATTATCTCTATGCAATCCTGCTCCAGGGGTGCAGGATCAATCTGTTCAGTGGATAGAAAGACTGCAGGATTGATTAGATTAGTTTTTTCAACATTGTCTTGTTTAACGAGTAGGACCCAGTATTTTAAAAATCTAGATGGAGATAGCCAACAACCTTTTTGTTCCAGCACTGCAGCAACAGTATGTGATACCAATGTAAGAAATAATGAGACGGTTTTATTACAAGCAGGGTTTCCATGGTTGCCTCGTATTGAGGAGTTTTTGTGATTGGGGGTGTTCTGCAGTTGCCTGTGGCTGCAGATCTGTTACAACCATGGCCTGTTATAGTTACTAATAGCTGTGACTTACTGTATAAAGGCGAACCAGGAAGCCTGTAAGACAATAAGACCAACCTTGGCTCATTGCCAAGGGACCATGCTACTGGGACAGAGAAACAATCAGTTAAGACAACCAATGGACTGGCCAAGGGAAGTGTGAGCCGACCCTGAGAGATCCAGTCGAGCATGTTGCCTGACTGTGGGGGAAAAAAGACTCCAAGCCAAATTAGGTAGGAGATAAGGATACAAAGACTTTAATGAGCCCTCAGGCTTTCCAGAATACCACCACGTGCACTTCCGAATCCAGGTGTTTACAGTTTTTATAATGATTTTCACCCAATCCCCGTCTGGCCACCGCCCAGGTTCTGCCCCTGCCACGCCTCTTGGGAATTGGGTCTGGGGGTGTTTTGGGCCCCCCTCTTCTTGATCTTCATCTTCATCTTCCTCAGAGCAAGTAATGTTCTTGGAGGCCTTCCAGAACTCTAGGCCTGAAGGTTGTTGCATCTATGGCTATATCTTCTTGTGCAGATTTTAGGGTGTTCTCTACAATTCTACCTTGAAAATGAGACTAAACAGGCCAGTGGAATTTAGGGGATTGATATGGGAATGGGTAACAGGGTTTGCTATGTGTGGTTGGTGTATTAAAGGGTAAAGGGATAATGTATTGCTACTTCTAAAATCTACATTCACTATATAACTACTTCTAAGATCTACAAAAAATAAAAAATCAAAACTCCAAGGTATCAAGCTCAAGAAAAGGGCTATATCACCTTTTAAGGAAGAAAAGGAGCAGAGCTGAGCATGGGAGGAATTCAGGAATAGTTATGCAAATCAAGAAACCTTAAAAAAACTGCTCCCTCCCATCTTGGGTGTGCTCTCAGGCTCTGGCACCACACTGACAGCACCTAGTGCCCTGAAAATAAAGTTCTTTGTTTCATTTATTTGACCATCTTTGAAATTTTAATTAGAGATATTTCTCACACCAACACAGTGATTCTTTGTCCCAAGGTAAATTTGCGAACCTCTTGTATGTTGAGGACCACAGCAGCTCCAGTCCTCAAGCAGTTTGGCTACCCTTTGCTCACTTCATCTTATTGTTTAGAGAAGTAGACCACAGCCCTTCAATATGGACCTATGGTTTGTGCCAGGACCCCCAAAGCTATTCCTTGCTTCTCTTAAGAGAAAAGCAGGAAAGGTTTTGAGACATCTGGTATGCCCAAAGCCAGGGTTTGCAGTAGTTCTTTCTTTAGAGTCTGAAAAACTCACTTATCTTCCTTTGTCCATTCCAGTATCTTCTGGTTCTCTTTTATCAGCTCGTTAAAGTGGTTTGACCAGCAAGCCATAGTTAAGAATAGACAGACGACACCATCCAGTCATACCTAGAAATGTCCTGAGCTCCTTTACAGTTTGCAGTAAAGGACTGTGGTAGATGGTTTCCTTTCTTTCATCACTTAGTTTTTACTGTCCTCCTGAGATTGCATATCCCAGGTATATCACTTCCTGCTGCACCATTTGGGCTTTTTACTTCAAGACCTAATACCCACCTAGTTCTAGAAAATTGAGAATACTTACAGTCCATTCAATGGATGCTTCCTTGGTGGTAGTTGCTATTAATAGGTCCTCCACGTATTGTAATAAGATTCCTTTGTCAGTTAGGTTTACCTAGTGAAACAGAGAAAGGATTTAAAGAGTTAACTTAGAGGGGCCAAAATCTGGCTCTTGGGACCTTGCTCTGAGGAATGCAATATTTATGTTAAAATATAGCAGAACCAGGGAACAGGTTCTAAGGATTAGCTTAGACATATTACAGAGATATAGTTTGTTCTGTTCTGAAACAAGAAAGCCTAAAGAATTAACTGAAATATCTTGCTCGGCTGAGAAGAGCCCCTCTATACCTGCTCTGCCTAAATTGGTAAAGAAAATTTTGTTCTGTTCCATTCCTTGGACCTAATCTTAAGAAGAATGCTAGAAACATTATACAATGGGTCTGTAGGCCGTAAATTAAGGCAAAGTAAGCCAAGGTAGACATTTGAATAGGAGAAATAGGCCTAAAGCCAAGGTTTTCTCCAAGCTTCAGTGACTGGGGCAAAAACAATAGAAAGGTAGAGAGGTCATATTGAGGAAGACTACAGAAGACCCCAGCCCCACGGGATAAAGAAAGGCGGATGGACCCCCAGAATTGAGGGCCAAGAAAGGACTCTGCCTAGACTCCGCCTATTATCAATATGTATGATTAGATGTTGCAATCATATGAATATGTATGTTAAGAGGTTGTAATCATAGAAGTTAGACTGTATAAATTACCCTGTTTTGCATTGATACCTTTGAGCAAGAGTTTTGTGGAGCAAACCACTCTTGCTCCTGATGTCGACAAATAAATACCTTTGTTGCTCAAAAGACCCAAAAGCTTCTGAGCAGTTTCTTTACAGGATTTCTCGGATTCAGTTCTAGTAAAAGATAGAAGAAAGGTCAACCTAGTAGTCATAAATAAAGAGAAGATGGTGCCCAGGGAGATAGAGGGGTGGTGGGTCAAGGGGAGTTTTGCAAACCCTAACTCAAAGTTAGCGAAACAAAGAAAGTTGAAGAGTTCAACCAAGGAAGAAGAGAGGAGAAGACCCTAAGGTGAGGACGAAGAACAGGAACTACCCTCCATACATCTCCTCAAAAGACGACTCCACCCGAGGCTCCTCCTAAACTCCGCCCATTATGAAAATTATACTTAGATGTCAGAACCTGATGAATATGTATGTAGAAATGTTGCAACTCCTCACAGGAATTGTGTTAAAGACCCTGACTTCTCACTCAAACTTTAGAGCTCTTTAAGGAACTGTCTGGTTATCCCAGATTTGGTTTGCTTTATGATTGTAATTAACCAAATATTGTT
>NW_020956984.1:27985-60736 GCF_003031625.1 Empidonax traillii
TATGAAAATTATACTTAGATGTCAGAACCTGATGAATATGTATGTAGAAATGTTGCAACTCCTCACAGGAATTGTGTTAAAGACCCTGACTTCTCACTCAAACTTTAGAGCTCTTTAAGGAACTGTCTGGTTATCCCAGATTTGGTTTGCTTTATGATTGTAATTAACCAAATATTGTTTGTTCTGACTTGAAGATTTGGGTAAACTGTGCCTTTAGGTTTCTTTCGGTTGCCTCGGAGATTCGGGAAAGCGAAAAACTTCCTTTAGGTTTTCTTAAAAGGTTTGAGAACCAAAGCGTTGTTTCCTGTTGGTTTTCTTCTGGTGTTGTTAAGGAATTCCTGGAATGTAAACAAGTAAAGTAGAGCTCTTTCTATGTCTGTATCTGTTTTGTTTTGTGTTGAATGTTGCCTGTTCTTATGTTTAAAATTGGGAATAGTCTATGGGAAGTGGATTTGGTAACTCTGAATAAGTAACTGGGAACTGGCCACGCAATCTGAAGCCCAAAATTAAGATTTGTTCTTTTATTACTGTTGTTATACGTAAGGGCTTTGTGCAACAACTGTGATAAATATATTTTAGGACCCAGGGAAAAGCAGAAAATAAGATTAAAACAAACCCTAAACTTGCATTGTATTAAATGTGGAGCTAATCAAAGCCTGGAGGAGATTGGATGGGTGAGATATTATTGTGGTTCAACAAATAGACATATTTGTAAGAATTCACTCAGACCTATTATACAATGTGTATTTTGTGGTCTACAGCGACATCTTGTGACTTTGTGAGGTAATGCAAAATCAACCACATAAAGTTGAAAGGTAGGGAAAACTCCTTTTTGAGCGTGTTTATAGTGTGCAAATGTGTGCGTGACAGACACAGGCTTTACTGTGAAGCAAGTGAGGAGTCCCACTCTGTGGTTCCATGCAACCCGAGAGGACCTCAACCAGAAACGGACAAAGTGATGGATTATTTAACACATGAAGTGGTGGGACAGGTTGAGAAATGAACAAAAGACCTTAAACTATAATATACACTGCAGGATAAAAATGTGTTGCGGGCAGTGGAGAGGTATACTAAGCTTCCATAACAATGGGAAGCGCACTGAGTAAAGAAGTAAATGTTAAAATGCCTCTGGACTGTATTCTGAAACATTGGAAAGAATTTGGTGGAATTCCTGGGGGGAACTTGAATAAAAGGACATTTTTAAAATATTACCAAAACTGGTTACCGCCTTATACTTTAGATGATGGTGGAAAATGACCATCGGAATGAAGTCTCAATTATAATACAATCTTACAGCTCATACTGTTCCTCTGTAGACAACAAAAGTGGGACGGAGTAAAGTACTGTGATATGTTTTTCACTTTAAGAAACAAACCTGAATGGCAGAAAAGTTGTGGAATAAACGTCCCACCTCAAGATCCCTTTGTTTTGGCATTAGTGAAAGAACAGAAAAAACATAAACTGAGGAAAAGGTGTTGGGACACCTGTAGTATTGGTCAAAGATGTCTCAAATAAGGGAAAAGAGAAAGCAATGAAGAAAGTATAATAGATCCCCACAAGCTACAGCCTCAAGGACCAGAACCAGGTGTACAAAGACCTGGAAACCCGCAGGAGGGAAGCAATGAGACAGATACTAAAAGCATAGCAGAAAGTGTAGATGACCTAGAAGAAGGAATTAGTAGTACATATCAGACTCAGGCTGCTGGACAGAAAGCCAAAGGCAAAGCAGGAGGTAAAGCAAAATAAAAACGGCAAGAAACCATGTAGAAGGACAAATTGCAACAGGGGCTGTAACAGGAAGAATAGATGATATTTTTCCAGTACGGAAACCTAATTGGGACCCAAATAATCCAGGGCATTATGAACTATTAGAGCAATACAGAAGACTGATCTTAGTAGGCTTGTGAAATGCCATACCTAGAGCTGTAAATTGGGCTGCATTGTATGATGTTAGACAGGAAGGACATGAGACTCCTACAGCATTCCTAGACAGACTTAGAGTTGCCAAATACACTACACTGGACCCATCGTCAGAAATAGGCAAGCAACAATTGTTGGGTCTATTAATGGGACGAAGTAACCCAGATATTAGAAAAAGGCTACAAAAGATCGATCATCCTTCTAATAAGGACTTGGAAGTACTAATGAATTAGGCCTGAAAAGTATACAACAACAGGGAGAAAAAGGAAGATAGGAAATTGACAAAGGTTGTAGTAGTTGCTATAACCCAAAATTCAAATTTTCCAGGACCAAATGTCAGAGGTCGAGGCAGAGGTCAGTCCACAAGGGGGAGAGGAGGCTTCCCCTCCCAGCAACCAATAATAGGGCCAAACCAGTGTTCCTATTGCCCACAAATAGGTCACTGGAAGGAAGACTGCCCCAAATTAACAAATAGAAATGCAGAAGGAACTGTCATTGCTCATCAAAATAGTGAATGAGGGGGACCAGTGAGTCGTTCCCTAGCAGATCCACTGGTTAAAATGGAGCTAGGGGAAGGTAAAAAGGAATTAGACTTTCTGATCAACACTGGAACCACATTTTTGGTTTTGAATCAAGAACTGGTACCTAAAAGTGATGAATTTGTTCAGGTTGTGGGAGCAACAGGCCAATTAGAAAAAGTTTTCTTTTTGAAGCCCCTCAAATACAAAATTGGGAAACAAAGGGAAATTCATCAATTCTTATATTTACCTAATTCTCCAAAATCTCTGTTGGGTAGAGACTTATTGGAAAACCTAGGAGTTGTGATTAAATTTGAAAAAAATAAACTTGAATTTCAGGTAAATGAAGAACAGTTCATAGAAGCCCTGAGCTTAACCATGGGTGACGTAGAACCAGAACAAAACAATCAAAATACTAACCAAGTTTTGAATCAGGTATATCCCCTGATTTGGGCAACTGATGTACCTGGATGGTCAAAGCAGGCAACCCATATTCAAACTGAATTGGTACCAGGAGCAAAACCAGTAATTAGAAAGCAGTATCCACTGAGGTTAAAAGACAGGAAAGGAATTGAACCAACAATAGAGAACTTCTTGAAATTGGGGCTTTTAATAGAGTGTAAGTCAGATTATAACACTCCAATTCTTCCAGTTAAGAAACCAAATGTGGTTTATAGATTAGTTCAAGATTTAAGAGCTATAAATGAAATAACAAAACCAATATATCCCATGGTAGTTAACCCTTACACACTTTTAACAAAATTAAGGGACAATTTGATTTGGTTCACAGTGTTAGATTTGAAAGATGCCCTTTTCTGTCTACCTTTAGCTCAAGAAAGCAAAAAAATCTTTGCTTTCAAATGGGAATCCGTCAATAAATGGAGAAAGACTCAGTTAGCTTTGACAGTCTTACCACAGGGATATAAAAATAGTCCCACTTTATTTGGAAACCAATTGACCAAAGAATTAGAGCAATGGGAACAACCACTGGGAGATGGCGTTCTTCTGCAATATGTAGATGACTTATTAATAGCAACAGAAACAGAGGATGAATGTGTACAATGGATGATCTCCCTTTTAAATTCCTTCGGTTTAAGTAGCTATGGAGTCTCCCAACAGAAAGCACAACTGGTACAAGAGAAGGTGTTATACCTGGGATATGAAGTCTCTGGAGGTAAATGATCCCTAAAAACAGCTAGGAAAGAAGCCATCTGCCAGACCCCCAGACCAGAAATGGTGAGAGACCTACAAGCCTTCTTAGGAATGACAGGTTTGTGACATTTGTAGATATATCAATATGGAATACTCTCAAAGCCCTTATATGATTTGCTGAAAGAGACCAAAAATAACATAACCTGAACCCCTGAAACAGACAAAACCTTTAAATGACTAAAACAGGAGCTCATGAGAGCCCCAGTATTAGACTTGCCTGAGGTCACAAAGCCCTTCTGACTGTTTTCGCATGAACGCCAAAGAATGGCTTTCGGGGTCCTAGCCCAGCAATTGGGACTATACAAAAGGACCTTGACCTACTTCTTCAAACAGTTGGATGAAGTCAACAAAGGATGACCCACCTGTCTGAGAGAAGTGGTTGCAGTGGTTGTGAACATAGAAGAAGCCAGGAAACTCACAATGGGACAGAAAATTACTGTGTTAGTGTCCCATACTGAATTAACTGTATTGGAACAAAAAGGTAACCATTGGTTGTCGCCTTCCCAGTTCCTGAAATACCAGTCGATCCTGGCTGAGTCAGATGAAGTAACCATTGAGGTGACTAACATTGTTAATCCAGCTACATTCCTAGAAGGAAGAATGTCAGTGAAACCGATTGAGTACGACTGCATGGAGACTATTGAGGCAGTATACTCAAAGAAGAACCATTTCAGGATGCAGACAACTGGTTCTCGGACAACAGCAGTTTTGTAAAGCAAGGTATAAGGATGACTGGTTATGCAGTAACCACCACTGAATCAAATCCTTTGCCTGCTGGGACTTCAACCCAGAAAGCAGAACTGATAGCTCTCACCGGAGCTCTTGAACTGGCAAAGGGAAAACAAATAAATATATGGACTGACTCTAAATATGCCTTCTGTATCGTACATGCCCACGGAACAATCTGGAAAGAACGAGGATTATTGACTGCCCAAGGAAAAGCTGTAAAACATGCAGAAGAAATTCTACAATGGTTGGAAGTCATACAACTCCCTGCACAAGTGGTTATAATGCATTGTAAGGGACACCTGAAAGGTAACACTGTCCCAGAAATAAGTAACGGAAAAGTTGATGCAGAAGTTAAATTAGCTGCTGCAAGAAACAGAGAATTTTCAGTAGTAACTTTAGTGCCAGAGAAATTAGACACAGATTTTCAACCAGAATATCAAGAAGCAGACCATAAGTGGATACAGAAGAATGGAGGTAAAATATTGAGCAATGGGTGGGGTCAGCTAAAAACAGGACAACTAGTATTGCCAGGAAAATTGGTATGGCAATTTGTAAAAGCAGAACACGACAAGACTCATTGGGGTTTGGATTTGCTTTATCAGTATTTAAAAGTTAGAGTAGCAGGGTCGAAACTATTTACCACAATAAAGCAGGTTACATCCTGATGTGAACATTGCCTGAAAAATAATCCAAATACTGGAATTAAAATACAACAAGGGGGAATAAACAAAGGGAAATTCCCAGGTGAAGTTTGGTAGATCGATTTCTCCGACCTCCAAAGAAAAGGGGAGTTTAAATATCTCTTGGTGTTGACAGACACATTTTCTGGATGACCCGAAGCTTTCCCATGCAAAACATGTAAGGAAAGAGAAGTAATTAAAGTTCTGTTAAACTAAATTATGCCACGGTTCGGGGTGCTTAGAAGCATCTTGTTGGATAGGGGTTCACACTTTTGTGCAAAAGTTATATGAGCAGTAAGTAAAGCATTAAAAATCAAAAGGCAATTGCATATGCCCTACAGACCCCAAGTAAGCGGGCAAGTAGGAAAGATGAACCATCTCATTTAACAACAAATTGCTAAAATATGTCAAGAAAAAACTTTCAGTGGTATCAAACTTTACCTATTGCTCTAATCAGAGTCAAGCCAAGATCAAAAGAAAAGCTGAGCTCATTTGAAATCTTATATGGCCCACCCTATGAGATGCAGGTTGTAAATAGTGAAGTTTTCGATCAAATAGGCAATCAATATGTTTATGATTATGTTAAAGCTATAGGAGAACACTTTGATAGAAATGCTATGATAGTGTTGGAAAACCAACCCAAGCAGCCTGAATGTAAACTGCATACATTTGGCCCTGGTGATTTGGTATGTGTTAAGAATCTTCTAGGAAAACCTCTGCAAGAAAAGTGGGAAGGACTCTTCCAGGCGCTGCTGACCACCTTCACAGCAGTTCGGGTGAAAAAACGACCAACTTGGAACCACTACTCCCTAGTTAAGAGAGTTCCAGGGGAAAACCAGGAAAGGTCCTGGGAACACCTGGAACCATGGACTTCCAAACAAGAAGTAACTGTTCTCAAACCATCCCAATACTGATTCTTGGACTTTTGATAAGTATAACCTTAGCTCGGGACCCCACTCTAGAACAACCATGGTCTAATGTACATATTGTCGAGTCACTCCCATGGGTTGGTGTGCCACTCTCAAACCAGGGCCTAAACCAAACCTAACCATTTATGTTTTACATAACAAACAGTCATATACACAACAAGACTGGAAAGAGACCCAGGGTTCACTAGACACCATAATAGGCAAAAGAGAAGATAAGATCCAAATAGGATTCAAAGGGGTAAATGTATTAGCACAAGAGACAAGTCAAACTAACACCTACAAAGAACCAGTCATTTACATGTAGTCAAAAGGGAAAGACTGACAATAACGTTTGGCTAAAAAGAAAAGACCCAATTTCCTGCCTGTGGGATAGCACTAAAGAAGATAGGCAAATTAGAGCACAGTGTGAGCTTAAGTTACAGTTAGATCAATCAGTTTCAATTATGTGTTCATGGGTTAGTAAAGACAGAGGTGCTTCCTATATACTCATCATTAGATTAGAAGAAAGCCCCACCACTAATGCACCTTTTAAAACAACTACCAAATCACTTATTGAAACAACTCCTTTTCCAAATTGTGAAAGTGTTCACAACTTAACTTTCATTGGACCTCATGTGATTAGACAGTCAAATGAACAAAAATTATTATTAGATCCCATATATTCACTCAAAAGACTTCAAATAAATATCCAGGCAAATATATCTCACATACAAAAAAGTTGCCTGGTTTACATACAACAAAGTTTTAAAGGATGGAGTGCCTGGTTAGCAACTAGATCCCACCACACTAGGATTCAAAGAGATATACCTGGATGGATTGGCACAGGATTGGGTGTATTAAATACCATAGATTAATCATAGAATCATAGAATTACCTGGGTTGGAAGAGACCCCCGAGATCATCAAGTCCAACCCTTGATCCAACCCCACTGTGGTTACTAGATCATGGCACTCAGTGCCACATCCAGCCTCATCTTAAAAACCTCCAGGGACAGTGAATCCACCACCTCTCTGGGCAGACCATTCCAATGCCTGATCACTCTCTCTGTAAAGAACTTCTTTCTAATATCTAACCTAAACCTCCCCTAGCAGAGCTTAAACCTGTTCCCTCTCGTCCTATTGCTGGTTACCTGGGAGAAGAGACCAATCCCCACCTGGCTACAACTTTCTCTCAGGTAGAGAGTGATGAGGTCACCCCTGAGCCTTCTCTTCTCCAGACTAAACAACCCCAGCTCCCTCAACCTCTCCTCATAGGACTTGTGTTCGAGTCCCTTCACCAGCCTGGTTGCTCTTCTCTGGACCCCCTCCAGCACCTCAATATCCTCCCTGAACTGAGGGGCCCAGAACTGAACACAATACTCAAGGTGTAGCCTCATCGACGCTGAGTACAGGGGAAGGATCACTTCCCTGCTCCTGCTACCACACTGTTCTTGATGCAGGTCAGGATGCCATTGGCCTTCTTGGCCACCTGGGCACACTGCTGGCTCATGTTCAGCCTCCTGTCAATCAGCACCCCCAGAACCCTTTTCTGCCTGGCTGCTCTCCAGCCACTCTGTCCCCAACCTGTAGAGCTGTATGTGGTTGTTGTGACCAAAGTGCAGGACCCGTCACTCGGCCTTTGTAGCAATATTATTAATATAATAAATAAGAAGTCCGCATGGACTAGAGAGGCACCAATATGGGGTGTAACAGAAAGCTTTACTGAGGGAGAACAACAGCTTAAGTAGCAGTTTTGAATTGTAACATCAGTTGGTGAATGGTTGGTGACCATGCAGGGCTGGACCGCACTGGGTAGGGCCGGACGGGTGCAGGGAGGGGGCCAGACAGTCCTGGGGGTTCCCCAGACTGTCGGGGGGGGCAGGTGGATGGTCCCATTCAGAGGGGGGGGTGATCCCCAGGTCGGGTCGGGTTGGGTCAGGTCGGACAGGAGCAGGGCGGAGGGCAGACGGACCTGGAGTTTCCCCGGGTCGACGTGGGGGGCCTGGCAGGGCGGCCTCTTTTGGGGGGCTGCAGGTGGGCAGTGCAAGGGCGAGCTTGCAGTGGCACGTTGGGGGATGAGGTTTGGGGTGGGTAGTGGGTTTTTCTGTGGCTTGGTGGGTTTGGGCTGGGCAGGGGCTGTGGAGGGTGCCCAAGCCTCGGGTGGATGCGGGGACCTCTTACACATGTGCCCACCCTTGCCCAGGGGTATGCCAGGATCGCTCCTCTTTGGGTGTTGACGCAGTGGGAGAGTGGGAGTGGGATATGATCGGTTCAGCTTGCTTGTGGCTTCTGCCCAGGAATGCGATGTGTTTTTGTTGTTGTTGTTTTGTGGGTTGTGAGTTTTTGTGTTGGATGTTGGTTGTTTTGGGGGTTTTTGTGGTGTTTTTTTTGTTTTTTGTTTGGTTGTTTGTTTGTTTGTCTGTGGTTTGGTTGGTTTTTTTTGTTTGTTTTTGTTTGTTTGGGTTTTGTTTGTTTGTGGTGGTTTTTTTGTTTGTTTTCTTTTTTTTTTTATAGCGTCTTAGAGGGGAGCTCAGGGAAAGGAAATGTCCCTGGGTTAAACTGTAGGAAGCTGTGAAGGAAAAGTAGAGAGAGAAGAGCTTGTCCAAACTATTTCAGTATGCCCTTATGAGGTTGCGAGCTGTGCTGACGGTGGCATATGCCTCTGGTAGGGTGTCCCATGCCAGACAGGTCAAAACTGAAGGGTCAAATGTGTCCATGGGCAGGATGAGTTCACTAGCCTTCCTAGTCATCCTAGGAGAAGGACAACTCTAATTTCAAACCCAGGCAGATGGAACTCGCTTAGCCCTGTGAGGCCATCCATCCAAGAGAAGGATACTGTAATTAAACCTACTTCCTGAGGACCTCACTGTAACTGTTCAGGTTTGCTAGGCCCTGGCAGATGAACCTCAGGAGTAAAGGGTGGGACCAGTTCTGCGCAAGCTGAGCCTCACCTAAAAAATCCACTGCCAGGTTCGAGGGTTATACTCACACTTGTAAAGTCCTGCAGCAACAGGTGAGGGACCAAATGGTGGGTGATAAGGTGCACTGGAAACCTCAGTCCTAACCCTGCATGCAGGCGGTTCAGGACATTGGTCGCCTGAGTCTGACCCTGGAGATGACAGACTCACTCGGCAACATCCTGAATGACCAAACAGCCTTTTTCAAGGAGAGCGCTGCTTACTCCACATGGAGAGGGGCCTAGAAAATATGGCCTAACCAAAGCTCATCTCCACCCTTCACCTGGTTGGTTAACCACAGCCAATGGGCATCTTCTGTTGTGGTCAAATAAAGATTAAGAGTAAAAGGCATACATCTGCCTCCAAAGGTGTACTCAAATTAACACTCGCATGCTGGAACATCAGAACCATGCTTGGTACTGCGAACAGTGGACGTCCTGAGTGTCGCTCTGCTCTAATTGCCCGTGAACTGTCTCGACTCAACATTGACATCACTGCTCTCAGTGAAGTTCGTCTTCATGAGGAAGGTAGTCGTAGAGAACATGGTGTCAGTTATACAGTCTACTGGTCAGGTAAACCCAGATCTGAAAGGCATCTCTCAGGAGTTGGCTTCATGATTAAAAATTCTATTGCCTCTAAACTCGAAAATCTGCTGACTGGTCATTCTGATCGTATTATCTCCCTACATCTCCCAATACACAACAAACAACATACTGTTCTCTTTAGTATATATGCCCCAACTCTCCAAGTTGACCCTGCTGAAAAAGATAAATTCTACAATGACCTATGTCGCCTTATCCAAAAGGTTCCTGCAGATGATGAGATCATTATCCTTGGTGATTTCAACATCAGAGTAGGAAAGAACTCTGAAGACTGAAAAGGAGTACTAGGTAAGTATCGTGTTTGGAACTGCAATGATAATGGTGGCCTTCTGCTAGAGTTTTGTGCTGAGCAGCAGCTTACCATCCCCAACACTATCTTTCAGAAGAAAGATAGTCTGAAGACAACCTGGATGCATCCTAGGTCCAAGCACTGGCACCTCATTGATTATATCTTGGTCCAACAGAGAGATATCCACGATGTTCATCACACCCGCGTGATGCCTAGTGCAGAATGCCAAACAGATCATCACCTTGTGCCCTGTAAACTTAACCTCCACCTTAAGTTCAAACCTAAAAAGGGCAGCATTCCTGGAAGGAGACTTCAAGTCAACAATCTTCAAAAAGCTACAGTGAGGAACAGTTTCCAGGCAAATCTTCAATCCAGGTTCGAAGTTCATTCCACAGATCCCTCACCTGAAGCGCTTTGGTAACTTATTAAAAATAGCATTCTGCAATCTTCTGAGGAATCCTTAGGGTTCTCCTTCAAGAAAAACAAGGACTGGTTTGATGAAACAAGGATGAGATCCAGGAATTGTTGAGTAAGAAGAGAACTGCTCACCAAACCCACCTTGTTCAACCATCTTGTCATATAAGAAAAGTAGCCTTTAACTGACATGCAACAAACTCCAACAGAAACTTCGTGACATCCAGAACAAGTGGTGGACCAATCTAGCAGAAAAAATCCAATTATGTGCAGATACAGGTGACTACAGGGGATTCTATGAGGGTCTGAAAACAACCTACGATCCTACACACCAGGTTCAAAGCCCTTTACTCAGTGCAGATGGTCAAACGCTTCTCATGGATAAAGTTTCCATTTTTAATCGATGGTCTGAACACTTTCAGACTCTCTTCAGTACTAGTCGTGTAGTTCAAGACTCAGCAATGCAGTACATTTCACAACAACCAGTGAAAATTGAACTGGATACTGCCCCCACCATGGGAGAAACTCTTAACGCAATACAGCAGGTAAAAATTGGCAAGGCAGTTGGGGTTGATGGAATCCCACCTGAAATCTGGAAGCACGGTGACCAAGCACTCCATGTTAAGTTTCACGAATTTGTGGTGCGTTGTTGGGAACGAGGCGAACTACCTCCAGACCTTCATGATGCTGTCATCGTCACCTTGTACAAGAAGAAAGGAGATAAATCAGACTGCTCAAATTACCGAGGTATTACTCTGCTCTCCATTGCTGGTAAAATCCTTGCAAGAATTCTTTTGAACAGATTAATACCCGCCATAGCAGAAGAATTTCTACCTGAAAGTCAGTGTGGTTTCCGAGACAACAGAGGTACCACAGACATGGTATTTGTTCTCAGACAACTGCAGGAGAAGTGTAGGGAACAGAACAAAGGACTCTATGTTACCTTTGTTGATCTCATCAAGGCTTTTGATACTGTGAGCAGAAAAGGTCTGTGACAGCTTTTGGAACGTTTAGGATGTCCTCCCAAGTTCCTCAAAATGATCATCTTGCTTCATGAGGACCAGTCTGGTCAAGTCAGATATGGTGATGCACTTTCTGAGCCCTTTCCAATAACCAGTGGTGTGAAGCAAGGTTGCATTCTTGCACCAACTTTATTCACAGTCTTCTTCAGCATGATACTCCAAAGGGCCATGGCAGACCTCAATGATGAAAACGGTGTCTACATTCGATATTGGACTGATGGGAGCCTATTCAACCTAAGGCGACTGAAGGTCCACACTAAGACCTTAAATCATCTTGTCCGTGAGCTGCTTTATGCTGATGATGCCACCCTCGTTGCCCACACAGAAGTAGCTCTGCAGCGTTTAACATCCTGCTTTGCAGAGGTTGCTGAGCTTTTTGGTCTGGAAGTCAACTTGAAGAAGACAGAAGTTTTCTCTCAGCCTGCACCTCAGGAAGTCTTCCACCATCCCCATATCATCATTGATGAAACTAAGCTCAAATCAGTTCTCACCATTGGTGAAACAGCTTAAATCAGTTCAGCAATTTAATTGCCTGGGCAGCATCATCTCCTCGGATGGTAAGATTGATGCTGAAATAGACAACAGGTTAGCAAAGGCATACAGAGCTTTTGGTAAACTCCTTAAAAGAGTGTGGCAAAACAAACACCTGAAGAAAAGGACTAAGATCAGTGTTTACAGAGCCATCGTACTGTCTACTCTTTTATATGGATCTGAATCATGGGTCATTTACCGCCACCACTTGCATCTCTTAGAATGCTTCCATCAGCACTGCCTCCATACAATCCTAAACATCCACTGGACTGACTATGTGACCAACACGTCTGTCCTTGAACAGGCAGCAGTCACGAGCATTGAGGCCATGCTGCTGAGAACACAGCTGCTCTGGGCAGAGCACATCTCCAGGATGCAGGACTACTGCCTTCCTAAGGTTGTGCTCTATGGGGAACTTGCCACTGGCTGCAACAAGAGAGGAGCCCTGAAGAGGAGATACAAGGACTGCCTGAAACAATCCCTCAGCCTTGGCCATATTGATCACCACCATTGGTCTACCCTGGCCTCCAATTGGGAGGTTTGGAGACACACCATCTATAACGCTGTTGCTACTTTTGAGAACACACGCAGGATGACTCTTGAGGGGAAAAGACAATGCAGAAAGAATCGTGTCTTGTTGATATCACCTGGGGAGTCTTTCTGCTGCGCCTTCTGCAACCGGACTTGTCTATCTCACATTGGCCTTTTTAACCATCAGCGCGTTTGTAGCAAGCGTGGGTAGAGCCCCTCTCAAATTTTCGTTCACGAAGCCTAGCCATGATGATGATGATGCATCTCTTAGAATGCTTCCATCAGTTTTATGTTGGAGTTCATACCTACTACAGTCTGTGTCATCATAATTTAAGAATTTTAAAACATATGTTACTTTCCACAGGCGTTCCTGTGGACTAAGGATGGATTCCCCCCTTTTTTGTTTTTACAGCATTTCCTTCACTGTACAGTGTGCCCTTTCCATGATCACTTGCCCAGTGGGTGAGTGCAGTATGCCTGTGGAATGAAGAATACCCCAATCTGTTAGAAATGTTTCGACCTTTAAGGAGCAGTATGCAGGACCATTGTCTGTTTTTATAGTTTTTGGAGTTCTCAAAGTTGCAAAGCAACTAAGTCAGTGCCTTCTCCCCTGTGTGTGCAGTAGCATTAATATACTTAGAATGGGTATCTACTGTGATGTGGACATATTTTAGTTGACTAAATTCAGTTATGTGTGTTACATCCATTTGCCAGATTTCATTGGTTGTTATACCTCAGGGATTAATCCCTTCTTTAGATGGCATGGGGGCAATTTGCTGTCAGCCAGGACATGACATAATGATATCTCGAGCTTGATTCATTGTGATTTGCAATTGTCTTTTTAGGGAATGTGCATTTTGATGAAAGAACAGGTGGGAAATTTTAACTTACTCGAGAACTTTGGGCACTGTGACAGTCATAGCAGCAGTGTCTGCCTTTTGATTACCTTCTGCTATGGGTCCTGGCAAATCTGTGTGGGAGCAGACATGCATTATGTAAAAATCAAATTTTCTGTGGTTCACAAGGAACCATATAGTATATATTTCTGTAAACAGACAAGGATTATTGATATCTTGAAGGAAAGAGGTTTTAAAAAGCAAAACCAACCCCACAGCATAACACAAATCAGTAATAACATTAAGTGGTTGATCGGAAAACAGTTCAAAGGCTATACGGATTACAGCAAGTTCTAGGACTTGTACAGAACCTTGGTTTATGGTCTGTATTTTTTTGTCCCACTGTCCAGTGGTAGGGTTTACCCATGTTACTGCAGCCTTTTGGGACCATCCAGATGCATCAGTGAAGACAGTAATGCCTTCCACAGGTTGTGGCCAGTAGTGGTATGCAGTCATCAGAGGTAGGTTTCCCACTTCTGCCCAGAGTCTGTGTTTGGGGAAATGAATAGCAATGTCATCGTTGTAGTCTGCTAACCCAGTCCGGAACCTGTCATCTTCTCCAAGTAGCCAGTACAGGTTGTCCTTTGTCGCTGGAATGTAGATAATCTCGGGGTCTCGTCCATCCAGTTCCTGTTGATGTGCCCTGCCCTTAATGATAAGCTTAGAGAACATTTCATTAAAGGTCCAAACAGTTTTGGGTGGTGTGTGGGGCAGAAATAACCATTCAAGAATCCTTAGGGGGTCAGACTCCATCTGATCCCACTGAAACAGTACAGCAAAAAGCTAGAATTTGCTGGAGACAAGTGCAAGGCGCATGTGTAGGTCAGGGTGCTGTCACCTGCCTTGTCTGTTCTCAATCACTTGAGAGCATATCTTTAGGGTTCACTTAGCTTTGGTTGTCAGAGACCTAATGGAGGTTAAAGTCAGGTCTCCCTTGAGCAGTTCAAAGACAGGGTGCAGTTCTTCTGTGGTTATTCCTAGAAGCGGTCTGAGCCAGTTAATAACTCCTAATATTTGCTGCAAGTCATGCAATGTCAGAGTGTCTTTTACCTTAAGTGGTTGTGGCACGATTTCCTGCTGTGTGATCTTCCATCCGAGGTAGGCCCAGGGTTGAGTTCTCTGGATCTTTTCTGGGGCGACCTGCAACCCTGCTTCTCGAACATCATTAGTTAAAACAGTCATAATAGGTGGTAAATCAGTTTCTTGAACAGCAGCTACTGGGGTATCATCCATGTAATGATAAATGATAGCACAAGGATAGAGTTCTCTGATAGGGTGTATGACTTTGGCAACCACTGTCTGGCAAATAGTTGGTTTATTTCGCATACCCTGTGGAAGTACGACCCAGTGAAACCTTTTCATAGGCTCTGGGTGATTGAGGGCAGGAACTGAAAAGGCAAAGTGGGGGACATCGCTTGGATGCAGGAAAATGGTGAAGAAGCAGTCTTTCAGGTCAATTACCATCAGTGGCCATCCTGCAGGGAGCATGGCAGGTGAGGGAAGTCCTGGCTGTAGCGCCCCCATTGGTTCAATGGCTGCATTGACTGCTCTGAAATCTTGTAGCATTCGCCACTTGCCACTTTTCTTAGCGACATAGAACACTGGAGTATTCCACAGGCTAGAAGTTGGTGCTATGTGACCAGCATCGAGTTGTTCCTGGACTAGGTTTCACAGTTGAACAAACCATTCCTTTTGATCAACCCAAATGGGGTCCTCTGTTTTCCATGTCAGTTTGATAGGTTTGTGGAATGACTGATCAATGACCCTTAATGAAAAATCTGAGTGTCTTTGACCATACCCTGTCGCAACTTGCATAACAGTGCCAAATTGACCCAAGACATCCCTTCCTCACAAGGTACATGGAATAGGAGCTATGAAAGGTGCAACTCTGGTTGTCTGCCCCTCTGGCCCCAGCACCGTGCACAGATGAGCACTTTGCCTAGGCCTTTGTATGCCTCCCACCCCCAGAATGGTCGCCGCAGGGAACACCGTGGCCCAGTCAGATGGTCACTCTCTGTCCTTTATGATAGTAACATCAGCTCCTGTATCTACCAAGCCCTTAAACTTGCCCCCATCTATGTGGCAAGTCAGCATAGGCTGAGAGGCAGAGATGGTTTTTGCCCAAAATATTTGTGGTTCATCGGTGCTCCCAAAAGCCCCGGAGCCTCTCTCCCCCTCCCCAGGTAGTAACAAGTTGTAGAAGGGTATTAGCTGAGCTAGTCGCTGCCCTTCAGGTATGTAGCAGGGTGGTACTGGTGTCCATGCCATGATTTGGTTCTCACACAGAGAATCCAAATCAATCACTCTGGGTAAAACAAACAAATCCATCCTCGTGGTTGAGGAATGGTCGATTAGGAGGCCGTGTACCCTTGGGCATAGGGGTCTTCACACCCCAGTTGGTATTAACACCATGTCCGTGGATGTTATAGTTACTGGTTTTCTGGAGGCCAAGTCCAGGTCAGTGCTTCCTGCAGTAGTTGCCAGTAAATTGTGAGCAGATTGTTTGGGGTCGAACGTGTTTGATTGCACGTGGCGCACAGCATTGAGCCCCGTCTGCAGTTTTCCGAGAACGCAGGACTTTTCCCGTGGTCAGCTGGTGACGTACGGTTACAAGCCCATTGCTTTCCCTTACAGCATTTGTGGTACGCTGTTGAGGGGGGCTTTTTAGGGCAATTCTTAACAAAATGATCAGTTGCCCCACATCGATAACAGCCACCTTTCTCTTTTTCTCCATTATCTGCCTTCAGCTGGGTGGCTAACGCCTTTGCTAGAGAAAAAGTGTGGTGATCAACAGATCCCACATTCTGGCAAACTCGCACCATCTCAGCAATCATGCAACTTTCTCTTTTAGGTAGGGATTGCAAAGCTTGCCAACAGTCATTATTTGCCTTTTTGTATGTGAGCTGTTTAAAAAGCAAATCCCTAGCAGTGTCATCTTCTAGGTGTTTGTTCAGAGCAGTTTGTAACCAATCAAGGAACTTTGAGAATGGTTTGGTGGATTCCTATAAGACTTTAGCAAACGACAAGTTGCTGTCTTTGTCTGTACTAGGAAGCTGCCACAGAGATCTCAAAATCAGTTTTGATATGACTTCATAAATCTCTTGTGGATAGCCAATCTGGGTTCCAGGAGCTGAGTAGGTTCCCTCCCCTGCTACAAGATCACTAGTCGTACCCACCTGTAAACCACCCGGTTCATTTGCATAAGCGAAGCAACTTTCCCGAAAGTCTGAAAGCCACACACTGTACGGGGTTATGCTTAAGGTCATTTTTAACAGCGGTTTCCAATCATGGGGGGAAACACGTACGTGCTACCTATTGTCTGCAAATAAGAAAACATATGGGACGAGGAGACACCACTTTCTCTAACTATTTGCCTCAGGTCTTTAGTTACCTCATGGTAAACTTTGGAACTGAGGGTTTTGCCGCAGTCGGTATATGTCATAGTTCTGATTTTAGCAAGGAATTTTGTCTTTCCTTTCCCCTTCCCCCCCCCCCCCGTGTGTGTGCTGTTCATGAGCCATCAGATAAACAAAGGAGTTGACCTGAGTCCTAAATGACCGAGACATTAATCTCCTAGCAACGAAGGGGGAGGAACTGAGGAAGGGTAAGTTGTGTGGGTGGAAGGAGGTGGGGCTTGGGGGATTGGAGCTCAGCTCTGGGGGGGTTGGAGCTCAGCTCTGGAGCCGGAGGGGAGGCGGCAGAAGAGAGGAGAGACTGCCTGGTTTCTTCTTTGTCTTTTCCTGTCGGAGGAGAGTTTTGCTGCTGTTCTCTGCGTAGATGTTGCTAGTTGCGGGCCTGGTTCACTGCAAAATCCTCACCAACTGAAAATCGTGAGTTTTTCTTCCATTAGGAGAACTTTCTGTTTCCCTCCCCCTTCCCCCCTCCTCCATCACCACCTG
Source organism: Empidonax traillii (assembly GCF_003031625.1). Taxonomy (NCBI): domain Eukaryota; kingdom Metazoa; phylum Chordata; class Aves; order Passeriformes; family Tyrannidae; genus Empidonax; species Empidonax traillii. The sequence continues at coordinate 45,093 of NW_020956984.1, forward strand.
GCGGTAACCAAGGATCCCACAGCGCCGCCTGGTGACGGGTACTGGACATTACAAGTTCTACTCCTCCAGTGATCCAACAGCGCCACCTGGTGACTACTATAGAACATTACAAGTTCTGCACTTTTTGATAACTCAACAGCGCCACCTGGTGAATGGTATAGGACATTACAAGTTTTGCATCTCCAGTGACCCGACAGCACCCCCTGCTGACTGTGACTGGAACTGCACCAAAGGGTGCTAAAAATTGAACTATTTAATTTTCTTTTTGCCAGTTTTATCGGTTTTGTTTTTGAAGGAGATTATTGGTGGGTATAGGGGTATTGCTTGGTTGTTTTACTTGGTTTTTTTCCGTGTGTTCCTGTTAATACACCCATACCTTTTAATAAAGGGCTGTTATTTTTCCCTTTTCCATAATTTGTTTTCCTTCAATCGGAGCCTCTTAATTTTGGATTTATTATTGCTTACAAAAGGAAGTTTGGGTCTTTTTCTCCTAATCCATCCTCAACAAAAGACCTTTGTCTCATTTAAACTGGGACATTTTTGGCGCCCAACGTGTGGCCAGAGAGAGGAAAAGTGGAAAAGGAATAACTGTCCTTGTGTGACTTTATACGTGTTTGTGAGCCTGCAAGCACCATGAAGTCTAAGATTGCTGCTTTTCTGTGGTATATGATTATGTCGAGATCTATGTCCCACCTGTCAATGTTTTTCAGCTCAGACACTATGACCCTCATTGCAATAAGTATGTTTGAGATCTCGCACTGGTGTTATGACATAGCAAACTCAGCACCTGTTATTTTCCTTCAGGATATGTTCTCACGGATATATTACTGCTCTAACCTACACTGTCTCCTTTGGAGTTTTAAGGATAATGGCACCTATCCCTATGGAGAAACACAGGGGGGTATATTTGCCCAGCATTTCATACATTTTCCCTTTGGTTCCAATATAATGGTCTCTGAGAAATTTAAACTCTCTTTAGATGTAAGAGACATTTTCTCTTTTGTGCAAGGTGTCATATCTATTGCCACAGTGTCATATCTAATATTCGTGGTTAGGCCCAGGATTTCCCAGGAACGGGCACAGAAACCAGCCCCAGGGGTAGAAAAACTCGAATGGCATGGGCCATGGGAGGACTTGAGTAATTTTCTAAAAAGTGGTTCAGTTCCTCCAACATGGAAGTTCACTCTCGAACAACTCCTAGACCCTACACAGATAATAACAGCTGTGAGGGAGAGAGGTCGTGATAAACCCATAGAGAGGCAGTTGGTAGATGCATGTGGGGCTTTAGACGTTGCCTACAAAAAGGTGCTCGATATGGTGCAACCCTCACAGGGAAAAGGAAAAGATGAAAACAAAATGCCTGATTCAAGGGTGACTCCAGATAAGGCCAGCTCCAAGGGGCCAAACAAGTCAATGGAGGTTGCCCCTATGCAAAAGAAGAAATATAAGACCAAATCAAACCGCCCAGTTGATGATGATGGGGAAGCAGGACCCTCACAGACAGCCAACCCGGAGTCAGAAATCATCACTGAGTCCTTATCGTATGACAACCTCCAAAAATTACGGGCAGATGTCATTCGTCACCCGAATGAGCCTATACTGACATGGATGATCCGAGTCTGGGACTCTACGGGCGATGCCATAAACCTTGATAGCGGTGAAGCAAGGTCCTTGAGGTCTATTGCCCAGGATGTGGGCCTTGAAGAGGCATTTGTGAGAGAATCAAAGCCCCTGTCTCTCTGGGCACGGTTGCTGGATACTGTGAGAGGGAGATTCGTTTACAGAGAGACCTTGCAGACAGACCATTTTGCGAAGAGCTGGAATACCATGGAGGAGGGGATCCGACGCCTGAGGGAAATGGTACTGTTGGAAGTACTGTTTGGAAGAGATATGCAAGCTAGTCATGATCCTGACAAGGTTAGATGTACACCATACATGTGGTGGACCTTCATACGTATGGGGCCATCTGCACATGTCAGTTACCTGACATCACTGGATGCTGGGGAAAAGAGTGAGCCAGTGGCGCTTATAGTAAATAAACTTTGGATGTACGACAGTATGGTCCAAGAATCACTACAAGCCTGTGTTTCCTCTGTAGAGACCTCAATCGACAACCTCACTACCATAGATACACAACTACAAGATCAACAAAAGGAAATGCTAGGACAGAATAGGAGAAACACCTCCCAGGTGGCACCAGTGAGAACCGAGCGTCCCCCAGCTAGAGGGGGTAGATAGACCTCACGAACCGAGCTGTGGTATTTCCTATCTGGACATGGAGAAGACATGAGACAGTGGGACAGGAAACCTGCCCATGTCTTGGCAGCCCGAGTACAAGAGTTAAAGGACCAGAGAAAAACAAATTCCGTGAAAGTGAGTGCAGTGCCGGTATCCCGTGGGCAGGGATCTGACCCACTAGCAGGTACCTCCCGCCAGTATTTGCAGACGGAAACCTGTGATGAGCAGGACAGAGACCAGTACTAGAGAGGCCCTGCCTCTAGCCAGGTAGAGGCACGGGACAACCGTGTCTATTGGACGGTGTGGATCCGGTGGCCTGGCACATCAGACCCACAAGAATATAAGGCTTTGGTTGGCACTGGCACTCAATGCACGTTAATGCCCTCAGGACATGTGGGACCAGAGGCTATTTCCATTTCTGGGGTGACAGGAGGGTCGCAGCAGTTAACCATGTTGGAAGCTGAAGTAAGTTTGACCAGGAAGGAGTGGCAGAAACACCCCATTGTGACTGGTCCAGATGCCCCATGTATCCTGGGCATTGACTACCTTAGGAATGGGTATTTCAAAGACCCCAAGGGACATAGGTGGGCTTTCGGGATAGCGGCTGTAGAGACAGAAGCAGCTAAGCAGTTGAATTCACTACCTGGCCTCTCAGAGAACCCTTCTGCTGTGGGATTGTTGAAGGTTGAGGAACAGCGAGTGCCAATTGCCACTACAATAGTGCACCGTCGGTAGTACCGAACGAACCGAGACTCTGTGATACCCATCCATAGGACGATCCGGGAGCTGGAGAGCCAAGGAGTGATCAGCAGGATCCACTCCCCCTTCAACAGCCCCATCTGGCCTGTGCGCAAATCTGACGGAGAATGGAGACTGACTGTGGACTATCGTGACCTGAATGAAGCCACCCCGCCACTGAGTGCCGCTGTTCCAGACATGTTGGAGCTCCAGTACGAGCTGGAGTCTAAGGCAGCAAAGTGATATGCCACTATTGACATTGCAAATGCGTTCTTCTCCATTCCCTTGGCAGCAGAGTGCAGGCCGCAGTTTGCTTTCACGTGGAGGGGCGTGCAGTACACGTGGAACCGACTGCCCCAGGGGTGGAAGCACAGTCCCACCATCTGCCACGGATTGATCCAGGCTACGCTAGAGAAAGGTGAAGCTCCAGAACACCTGCAGTACATTGATGACATCATTGTATGGGGGAACACAGAAGAAGAGGTCTCTGAGAAAGGAAAGAAGATCATACAGATTCTCCTGGAGGCTGGGTTTGCCATCAAAAAGAGTAAAGTCAAGGGACCTGCCCGAGAGATCCAGTTCCTGGGAGTAAAGTGGAAAGATGGACGTCACCAGATCCCAAGTGAAGTCATCGATACAATCACGGCAATGGCCCCTCCAACTAGCAAGAAGGAAACCCAAGCTTTCCTGGGTGCCATAGGTTTTTGGACAATGCATATCCCTGAGTACAGCCAGATCGTAAGCCCTCTCTATCTGGTAACCCGCAAGAAGAATGACTTCCAGTGGGGTCCTGAACAACAGCAAGCATTTGAACAGATTAAACAGGAGATTGCCCATGCTGTAGCCCTTGGGCCAGTCAGGACAGGACCAGATGAGAAGAATGTGCTCTACTTTGCATCTGGGGATAAGGGCCTCTCCTGGAGCCTCTGGCAGAAGGTGCCTGGCGAGACCCGAGGCCGCCCACTTGGATTCTGGAGCCGAAGCTACAGAGGGTCAGAAACCAATTACACTCCAACAGAAAAGGAGATCCTAGCAGCTTATGAGGGAGTACAAACTGCCTCAGAGGTGTTTGGCACAGAAGAACAGCTCCTCCTGGCACCTCGGCTACCGGTATTGAGTTGGATGTTCAAAGGGAAGACGACCTCTATGCATCATGCCACTGATGCCACCTGGAGCAAATGGATCGCCCTGATCACGCAGCGCGCCCGCATTGGAAACCCAAACCACCCTGGGATACTAGAAATCATCACGAACTGGCCGGAAGGTGAGGATTTTAGTCTAGCAGAAGAAGAAGAAGAAGGAGAGCAGGTGGTACCGGCAGAGGAAGCCCCAGCATACAACCAACTACCAGAAGAAGACATATGCTACGCACTCGTTACTGATGGTTCCTGCCGTATTGTAGGGATGAAACGTAAATGGAAAGCAGCTGTATGGAGCTCCACACGACAAGTTGCAGAAGCTATGGAAGGAGAGGGTGAATCAAGCCAATTTGCAGAGCTCAAAGCTGTCCAGTTGGCATTGGACATTGCTGAACAAGAGAAGTGGTCAAAACTTTACACGGACTCGTGGATGGTGGCCAATGCCCTGTGGGGGTGGTTGGACAGATGGAAGAAGACCAATTGGAAACTTAGGGGAAAACCCATCTGGGTCGCTGATATATGGCAGGACATTGCTACCCGGGTAGAGAAGCTGATTGTAAAGGTCCGCCACATAGACGCCCATGTGCCCAAAAATCGAGCCAATGAGGAGCATCGCAACAATGAACAGGCAGACCGAGCTGCACAAGTTGAGGTGTCACAGGTGGACCTAGACTGGCAGCACTGTTCTTGAAGGGGATTATTGGTGGGTATAGGGGTATTGCTTGGTTTTTTTACTTGTTTTTTTTTTCGTGTTCCTTTTAATACACACATACCTTTTAATAAAGGGCTGCTATTTTTCCCTTTTCCATAATTTGTTTTCCTTCAATCAGAGCCTCTTAATTTCGGATTTATAATTGTTAGAAAAGGAAGTTTGGGTCTTTTTCTCCTAATCCATCCTCAGCAAAAGACCTTTGTCTCATTTAAACTGGGACAGTATACCACTGGACATGCACGTATTATTTTCCAGTCACCCAATTTAACTACCTCCTCTCAACATCTATCCCAGTTTCTCTCATATAAATCCATGCCTGTGCACCTTTCCTCATTCAGAGGTACCACGACTAACCCTTCTACTGTGTCTCCCATCATATCACTGTACTCTCTGTCATCACTATCGGCATCTGCTAAGAGGCATATTACAAATTGGTAACCCCACCAGAAGAGAAGGGTACCTTCCCAGCCACGCAGTCAGGATAGTATGGTTGCGGGGGAGGAAGAGAAGGACTCATTTCCTGTTCTTGGGGTGAATAAGATGGTGCCACCCTTGTAACAATGCCCTCATCATGTGGTTCAGAGTTGGCCGCAGGTAAACAGCAAGCGCCATCTTGCATGCAGTCCCCCCTGCCCTCAGGGCGCAAGTCCACCGTTCACTCCTTGGTAGCGAACGTGTGGTCCAAACCCCTTGCCTGTCCCCCCGCAGCAGCTCCACAGCTCAAGTCCCATGCCTGCCACCCTGCAGCAGCCCCGCAGCTTGAATCCCATGGTCGACCTGGCTTCCACTCCCATTTGCCTGCAAAAAACCTGCTCTGAACTGTAACCCATAACATTTCCCTCCCGTTCCTGACCATGGTGAAACAACACTTCCTCTGATAAAAATCATGCTGATGTAGCTAAGAATATAAGCAGATCTATTGTCTACCCGTGCTTTGGATATTTCTCTACACTTAATAGTTAAAAGTTTCTGAAATAAACATTCAGAAGTCACTTTAAACACAACATTTTGGTTTCACTGTTATTGCACCTCACCAGGTAAGGAACAAACTCAAAAGTCAGAAAGCTTTCACTTACAATTATTTGCCTGTGTTCAGTGCAGTGCAAATTTGTATGTTTGTATATGTGTATATATATATATATGTCCTTTGACTTAGTCTCCAAGATTAAATGCAATCTTCCAGATTTAAGAAAACAAAAATTCGTAGAAAGGATCTGAAAGGTCTAGCAAATCTGAAGGGAAGGTAGTAGCACCCTTGCAATAGCTTTAAATGACAGGACTGTGGTGGGTTGACTTTGGCTGGATGCCAGATGCCCACCCAGCCACTCTATCACTCCCCTTCCCAGATGGACAGGGGACAGAGTAAGGTGGAAAAAACAACTCATGGGATGGGATAAGGCAGTTTATTTAAAGTGAAAAACAAGTGGAAGCTTGAGTGCTCAAAAGCAAAGCAAAAGATAACACGGTTTATTCTCTACTTTCCATGAACAGCGATGGTCAGCTACTCCTGAGAAGCAGGGCTTCAGTACGCGTGATGGTTTCTCATCAGGCAGCCATTGGAGACAATGAATGCCCTGCCTATCTGCTCCTTGCCTCAGTTTTTATATCTGAGCTGACATCATGTGGTCTGGAATATCCCTTTGGTCAGTTTGGGTCACTGGACTACTTGGGTCCCCTCCTAGAATCTTGCCCTCAACTGAGGAAGGAATGTTACAGTGCTGATGCTGTGCTCAGCAGTAGCCAAAGCACAGGTGTGTTATCAACACCCTTCTAGCTACCAATGCAAAGCACAACACTGTGAGGGCTGCTATGGGGAAATGAACTCCAACTCAACCAGACCCAATACAACTACCAAAATCATGATAATTCTCTAACTCCTAACTTCCAAACATACTTCAGAAAATTACCTAGGAAAATTATCACAGTCACTTAGTGAAAATACAGCATAAAGGCCTGGAAAAGCCTACCACCTTTGTATAACCTGTAGAAAGAGATCCTCAGTCTTCCTCAGACTCTGTTTCTAGAGTTTGCAACATGCATAGTCATGGAGGTCAGCATACTTTACAAGTATGCATTTTTATTAACACTACAATAGACTTTTAGGGTTGTGTTGCTAAGACTGTGTGATGAGTTGGATTTTCAGTGGTATGGTTTTGAATTCTCCTGATGGGAATTTCATGGACCCACAGTTTGGCAAAGGTTCAATTTAGATATTGTTTAAAGCAGTAGAAATAGCTTGAGAACCAATTCCAATAATAACTTAATATTCCTTACAAGTTATTAAGATATTCATCACTACATGTGAATATAGCCTTATGAGACTCATCTTGTAAATATCAGTCTAACCTAGAACCTTCTTCTCCAGTTAAAACAATCCCTGTGCAGAAGCCTAGATGATCTGAAATCCTATATAATTTTGCCCACACCCGTTTAGAAATGTGAAGTGGCTCAAAACTAGCACATTTTATTTCTGAATATACCATTACCTATTTGCAACATGGAAGTTCTATGAGTGCTTCAAGGTTTAAAATGAGAAAGAAAATGTGATGTAAAAAAATTAGTGACTGTTACTTAATTACTAACAGTCAAATTACACTTCTCTTGTAACAGAACTCTTGTTAACTTAAGGCAGATCAAGATTTGACCCTGAATAAAACAGAGTAGAATAATTCAGTTGGAAGGGATCTACAACAATCATTTAGTCCAATTGCCTGACCACTTCAGGGCTGACCCAAAGTTAAAGCATGTTGTCATGGTTTTGCTGGTTCTTGAAAACTAGGCAGGAATTTTTTCCCTTCCCCCTGCCCACTGTGTGCAGAACTGTTAAGTGGGCACTTAAAGAGCACAAAAGAAGCTGCTTTCTGGTTAATGTCTCAGAATCTCATCTCCTGGGAAACGGAGGGTGGGTAAGGAGTTCCTTTTTACCTTTTTTTTTTTTTTTCATCTCGTCTCCTGGGAGATGGGGGAGGAGTTCAGGCTTGCTGCTGAGGCTGGAACAAGGTTGGAGGAGAGCTCAGAGTGGTTTCTTTGTTCTAACCTGGTTGCCAGCTTTGGGATCCTGTTTGGATTTTTATCAGAGAGGAACTATTCTGGGAAGTTTCTTTTCCCCTTCCCCGTTCGTTTCTTTTCTTAGCAGTGGTCCTTGTGCACATCAAAGGGAGAAGGAAAACTATACCACACAATTCGACCAGTCAAACAGATTGAGTTTTTTTCCCATTGAGGAGGACCTTTTTTTGTTGTTTCTCTCCCCTTTCCCAGTGTGGGGGGCAGGGAAGGGAAACCCATCTTTTTTTGGCTTCTCCAACACACCCTGGAGGGTGTTACCTCCACGTGGCAATGACCAGTGATTCCACAGCACCCCCTGTTGACTAACATAAAAACCTGCAGGGTCTGCATTACCAGTGATCCAACGGTTCCCCCTGGTGACTGGCACAGCACACTACAAACCCTGCATCTCCAGTGACCCAACAGTGCCCCCTGTTGACTGTGGTTAGAATTGCACTAAAGGGTGCAAAATTGAACTGTTTACTCTTTTTTCTTTGCTTGTTTATTAGTTTGCTTTGAGGGGGATTATTTGTGGGTATAGGAGTATTGTTTGGTTGGTTTACTTATTTTCTTTCCTTGTTTCTGCCAATACACATATACCTTTTTAATAAAGGGCTGTTATTTTTTCCTTTTTCCACAATTTTTTTCCCCTCAGTCGGAACCTCCTAATTTTGGATATGCAATTGCTTAGAGGGAAAAGTTTGAGTCTTCTTCATAACTCATCCTCAGCAAAGCACCTGTGTCTCATCTAAACTGAGACATTTTTGGCACCCAACGTGGGGTCCGAGAGAGGAAAAGTGGGAAAAGAATAACTGCCCTTGTGTGATTTTATACATGTTTCTGAACCAGTAGGCACCATGAAGTCTAGGGTTGTTGCTTATCTCTGGCATATAATTATGTCGAGATATCTGTCCCACCTGTCAGTGTATTTCAACTCAGATACTATGACTCTCATTGCAATAAGTATGTCTGAGTTTTTGCATTGGGTTTATGACACGACAAACTCAGCACCTGTGATTTTCGTTTGGGATATGTTATCAAGGATACACTACTGCTCTAGATGAAACTGTCTCCTCTGGGGATTTTAGGATAATGGCACCCATCCCTATGGAGAAACACAGGGGGGTATATTTGCCCAACCCTTCATACATTTTCCCTTTGGTTCCAATACAATGGCCTCTGGGAAATTTAAACTCTCTTTAGACATCAGAGACATCTTACTTTTTGGGCTTCTCGTGCAAGCTGGTACCACGGTGTCATATCTACTATACATAGCCAGGGTCAGGAATTATCAAGAAGGGGCACAGAAGACGGTCCCAGGGGTGGAAAACCTCGAATGGCATGGGTTATCGGAGGATATGGGTAAATTTCTAGAAACTTGTTCATCTCCTACAACATGGAAACTCATTCTCAAACAACTCCTAAACCCTACAAAAATAATGACAGTTGTGACAGAGAGAGGTCGTGGTAGACCCATAGAGAGGTAACTGGCAACTGCATGTAGGGTTTTGGTTGTTCCCTACAGGAAGATGCTCAGTATGGGGTAGCCCTCCCAGGGAAAAGGAAAAGATGAAAACAAAATGCCTGATACCAGAGTGACTCCAGATAAGACCAATTCCACGGGACAGAACAAGTCAATGGAGGTTGCCCATATCCAAAAGAGGAAATATAAGACCAAATCAACCTGCCCAGTGGATGATGATGGGGAGGCAGGACCCTCACAGGCAGCTAACCCTGAGCCAGAAATCATCACTAATTCCTTATCGTATGACAACCCCCAGAGCTTATGTGCAGATGTTATCCGTCATCCGAATGAGCCCATATTGACCTGGATGATCCGAGTTTGGGACTCTATGGGTGATGCCATAAACCTTGATGGCAGTGAAGCAAAGTTCTTGAGGTCTATTGTCCAGGATGTGGGCATTGAGGAGGCATTTGTGAGAGAATCAAAACCCCTGTCTCTCTGGGCACGACTGTTGGACGTTGTGCGGGAGAGGTTCATTTACAGAGATTCCTTGCAGGCGGACCATTATGCAAAGGGCTGGAATACCATGGAGGAGGGGATCCTACGCCTGAGGGAAATGGCACTGTTGGAGGTACTGTTTGGAAGGGATGGGCAACCCACCAACGATCCTGACAAGGTTAAATGTACACCACAGATGTGGTGGAGCTTCACATGTATGGGACCGTCTGCACACGCCAGTTACCTGACATCACTGCAGGCTGGGAAAAAGAGAGAACCAGTGATGTCTATAACAAATAAACTTCGGCTGTATGATTCAAGGACCATTACAAGCCCGCATTTCCTCTGTAGAGACACTGATCAATGACCTCACAACCCTAACTACAGAAATAAAAGATCAACAGGGGAAACTGAAAGAGAAGATTGAGAGAAACAGTTTCCAGGTGGCGCCAGTGAGAATCAGGTTCCCCCCAGCTAGAGAGAGTGGACAGACCTCATGGACTGAGCTGTGATATTACCTATCTGACCATGGAGAAGACATGAGACAGTGGGACAGGAAACCTACCCATGTCTTGGCAGCCCAAGTACAAGAGTTGAAGGTACCTCCCACCGGTATTCACAGACGGAAAACTGTGACGAGCAGGACAGAGACCAGTATTAGAGGGGCCCTGTCTCTAGCCAGGTAGAGGCATGGGACAACCCTGTCTATTGGACTGTGTGGATCCGATGGCCTGGCACGTCAGCCCCACAAGAATACAAAGCTTTGGTTGACACTGGCACTCAGTGCATGTCAATGCCCTCAGGACATGTGGGACCAGAGACTATTTCCATTTCCTGGGTGACAGGAGGGTCACAAAAGTTGACCGTGTTGGAAGTTGAAGTGAGCTTGACCGGGAAGGGGTGGCAGAAACACCACCTTGTGACTGGTCCAGATGCCCCACGTATCCTGGGCATTGACTACCTTAGGAATGGGTATTTCAAAGACGCCAAGGGACACAGATGGGTTTTTGGAATAGTTGCTGTGGAGAAGGAGGTGGCTAAGGAGTTGAATTCACTACCTGGCCTCTCAGAGAACCCTTCTGCTGTGGGATTTTTGAAGGTTGACGAACAGCGAGTGCCAATTGCCACTACAATAGTGCATCGTCGGCAGTACCAAACAAACCAAGACTCTGTGATCCTCATCCATAAGATGATCCATGAGCTGGAGGGTCAAGGAGTGATCAGCAAGATCCACGACCCCTTCAGCGACCCTACCTGGCCTGCGTCTAAGTCTGACGGAGAATGGAGATTGACTGTGGACTATCGTGGCCTGAATGAAACCACCCCGCCGCTGAGTGCCGCTGTTCCAGACATGTTGGAGCTCCAGTACGAGCTGGAGTCTAAGGCAGCAAAGTGGTATGCCACTACTGACATTGCAAATGCGTTCTTCTCCATTCCCTTGGCAGCAGAGTGCAGGTGGCAGTTTGTTTTCAAGCAGAGGGGCGTGCAGTACACCTCGAACCGACTGCCCCAGGGGTGGAAGCACAGTCCCACCATCTGCCACAGGATTGATCCAGGCTACGCTAGAGAAAGGTGAAGCCCTAGAACACCTGCAGTACATTGATGACATCATTGTATGGGGGAACACAGAAGAAGAGGTCTCTGAGAAAGGAAAGAAGATCATACAGATTCTCCTGGAGGCTGGGTTTGCCATCAAAAAGAGTAAAGTCAAGGGACCTGCCCGAGAGATCCAGTTCCTGGGAGTAAAGTGGCAAGATGGACGTCACCAGATCCCAAGTGAAGTCATCGATAAAATCACAGCAATGACCCCACCGACCAGCAAGAAGGAAACACAAGCTTTTCTGAGTGCCATAGGTTTTTGGAGGATGCACATCCCTGAGTACAGCCATATCATAAACCCTCTCTACCTGGTAACCTGTAAGAAGAATGATTTCCAGTGGGGTCCTGAACAACAGCAAGCATTTGAACAGATTAAACAGGAGATTGCCCATGCTGAAGTCCTTGGGCCAGTCTGGACAGGACCAGATGCAAAGAATATACTCTACTCTGCATCTGGGGATAAGAGTCTCTCCTGGAACCTCTGGCAGAAGGTGCCTGGCGAGACCCGAGGCCACCCACTTGGTTTCTGGAGCTGAAGTACAGAGAGTTGGAAGCCAATTACACTCCAACGGAAAAGGAGATCTTAGTAGCTTATGAGGGAGTACAAGCTGCTGTGGGAAGTGGAACTGCCAGAGCCTGCAGAGAATCAAGCTTCTAGCAATAGCAGCTGCCCAGAACTGCCTGGGGGCCGGTTGCAGGGGCCAGAGCAGCCCCAGCCTTACAGACCTCTGCAGGATTTCCCTCTCCTGGGCCCCCAAAGACCACACCTTCCCTTCCTCCCCTGGCGATCCCTTCCCCCTGAATGAATAAACATATCCTCCTAACCAATATCTTCAAACCCCCTTATCAGAAATCCTCAAGATTCGAGGGTTCAAACCACTAACCTACCCTTGTCCCAGAACCTTCTATACCCTCCCTATAAAAGCACCCTTGTAATAAAGGAATCGGCCATTTTGCTGGACATGTAACCTGCGTGTATGTGTCTCTTTTCCCACGCAAGATGCGCGCTGGGCCGGATGCATGGGCATTAATCCCCCCCCATTCATCAAGCTGCCTCAGAGGTGTTTGACACAGAAGAACAGCTCTTCCTGGCACCTCGGCTACCGGTATTGAGTTGGATGTTCAAAAGGAAGAAGTCCTCTATGCATCATGCCACTGATGCTACATGGAGTAAATGGATTGCCCTGATCATGCAGTACGCCCGCATACGAAATCCAAATCGTCCTGGGATCCTAGAAATCATAACAAACTGGTCGGAAGGTGAGAACTTTAGTCTAGCAGAGGAAGAAGAAGGAGAGCAGGTGGTACGGGCAGAGGAAGCTCCAGCATACAACCAACTACCAGAAGAAGACATACGCTACGCACACTTTACTGATGGTTCCTGCAGCATTGTAGGGATGAAACGTAAATGGAAAGCAGCTGTGTGGAGTCCCACACGACAAGTTGCAGAAGCTACTAAAGGAGAAGATGAATCGAGCCAATTTGCAGAGCTCAAAGCTGTCCAGTTAGCATTGGACATTGCTGAAAGAGAGAAGTGGTCAAAACTTTACCTCTACACGGACTCGTGGATTGTGACCAATGCCCTGTGGGGGTGGTTGGACAGATGGAAGAAGACCAATTGGAAACTTAGGGGAAAACCCATCTGGGTCGCCAATATATGGCAAGACATTGCTACCCAGGTAGAGAAACTGATTGGGAGAGTCCGCCACGTAGACGTCCATGTGCCCAAAAATCGAGTCAATGAGGAGCATCGCAACAATGAACAGGAGATTGAACTGCACAAGTTGAGGTGTAACAGGTGGATATAGACTGGCAGCACAAAGGAGAATTGTTCTTAGCGTGATGGGCCCATGATTCCTCTGACCATCAGGGCAGAGATGCCTTCTACAGGTGGGCACGAGACTGAGGGGTGGATCTAACCATGGATGCTATTTCTCAGGTTATCCATGACTGTGAGACATGCGTTGGCATTAAACAGGCTAAGAGACTGGAACCCCTGTGGTATGGTGGACGTTGGAGTAAATACAGGTACGGGGAGACTTGTTAAGTTGATTACATCACACTGCCACAGACCCGTCAAGGTAAGCGCTATGTGCTCACCATGGTAGAAGCCACCACCGGATGGTTAGACACACACCCGGTGCCCCATGCCACTGCCAGAAATACCATCCTGGACCTCGAAAAACAGATCCTGTGGCGGCACGGCACCCCAGAGTGAATTGAGTCAGATAATGGGACACACTTCAAGAATAGTTTAGTTACCACCTGGGTGAAAGAGTATGGCATTGAGTGGGTCTATGACATATCATACCATGTAACAGCTACCGGGAAGGTTGAACGATGCAATGGACTGTTGAAGACTACCCTGAAAACATTAGGTGGAGGGACTTTCAAACACTGGGATCAACACCTAGCAAAGACTACATGGTTAGTCAACACTAGAGGCTCCATCAATCGAACCGATCCTGCCCAATCAGAGTCTCTTCATCCAAGGTCCCAGTGGTTCACATGAGAGGTATGTTAGGTAAATCAGTTTGGGTTAACCCTGCCTTTAGCAAAGGCAAATCCATTCATGTAATTGTTTTTGCCCAAGGACCTGGTTGTACATGGTGGGTTATGCAAGAAGATGGAGAAACCCGGTACATACCTCAAGGAGATATTACCATAGGGTAAACAGACCATAACTGTATCTGTATTTGTACCTATGCATTTGTGAATATGTACATAATTTAGAATGATGTATGTAGGTATGGAGTTCAAAAAAGTTTAATTTGATAGATGTATGGTGGTATGGGAAAGGAAAAAAAATTAGGGGTGGATAATGTCATAGTTCCAATTTTAACAAGGAATTTTTCTTTCCCTTCCCCCTACCTTGTGTGCTCTGTGTATAGGTCATCAGGTAGCTATCAGGTGAACAAAAGAATCGGCTGGTCCACTAATGTCCGAGAGATTAGTCTCCTAGGAAACAGACAGATGAAGGAACTGAAGTCTACTATTTTCTCTCATCTCCGGGGCAATGGGAGAGGAGGAATTTTGGTGGGTTGGGGATGTGGCTGGCATGCAGGTGGGGAGGAGAGGCTGGTGTGCCAGTGGGCTTGGGACCTGCTGCAAGTTGCAGACATTGCCTGGTTTGTTTTTTTTTCCTTCCTGTCGGAGGGGAGTTTGCTGCTGCTCTCTGCTCAGTTGTTGCTGGTTGCAGGTCCTGCTTAAAGAGAACTCTAACCAGCTGAAGATCGTGAGGTTTCTTCCATTGGGAGAACTTTCTGTTTAATTGCTGGGTTTTTTTCTTCCTTTCCCTTCCCCTCCCCCCCACTCCCTCTCTCCTGTCCCAGTGTGGGAAGGGAAGGGGAACCAAGGGGGTTTTTTTGTTGATGTTTTGTTGTGGTTTTTTTCTCTGACATACCCTGGAGGGTCTTTTTTTTTTTCCCCCCATCCCAGGTGGCGGCAACCAGGGATCCCACAGCGCCTCCTGGTGATGGGCACTGGACATCACAAGTTTTGCATCTCCATTGACCCAACAGCACCTCCTATTGACTGTGGTTGGAATTGCACCAAGGGGAGCAAAAATTGAGCTGTTTACTCTTCCTTTTACTGGCTTACGGGTTTGTTCTTGAAGGGGATTATTTGTGGGTATAGGAGTGTTGTTTGGTTGTTTTACTTGGGTTTTTTTTGGTGTTTCTGTTAATACACACATACTTTTAATAAAGGGCTGTTATTTTTCCTTTTCCATAATTTGTTCTTCTCCTTCAATCGGAGCCTTTTAATTTTGGATTTATAATTGCTTAGAGAGAAAGGCTTGGGTCTTTTTCTCCTAACCCACTCTCAGCAAAAGACCCTTGTCTCATTTAAACTGGGACACATATACATAGCCATAAATTTGTGTCAATAAAAGAATAAAACAAACAGATTGTAAAACCTAATTACACCCCCATAAAGAAATAAAGCAGACCATTTGTAAGGTCATCAAGGTCAAAAGCTATAAATCGTCTCTGCTTTCCTAAAATGAACTATATTGTGGGAAGAACATAGTGAATGTCTGAGCAATTTATATTGTGTGTAGTGCTTTTATGGACTTTTATAAACCTTTGCATATTTTTATAAGTACTATAAGTTATAAGTCCCAAGATGGCTGCGGGTGTCTCCTCAAGAACAAAGAAAAACGTGGGTCAAGAAGAAGGTGGAGCTTGTTAAAGTAAACTATTGCTTGGTT